>NC_053024.1:511999727-512137479 GCF_003073215.2 Triticum urartu | reverse complement strand
TGTCAGCCGCAATCGACCGATCGGAAATGGAGTCGGAAGAACGAGCGGGGGGCGGAGGGGGTAGGGATCGATATGCCACCGGCTGCAACGGACAAGCCGGCGATCCGCCGGATATAAAGAAACCGGGAGGTGGGCTGTGCGAGTGAACTAAACAAACACGAGGCCGTGTGTGTGCGCGCGCGCCTGTATCATGTGCCGTCGTGACGCTGCGGCGCTGTTCGAATTCGTGCGATAGGGTGGGGGCTGGCCGTGGCCGTGGCCGGGGACGGGGACGTGGGGTTGTGGGCGCGCACGCTGCGACGGGCGGGGGATTAAACAACAAGAGAGAGACAGGCTTGGCTTGAGAATACGATCGAGCGTGTGACGGCGACGCCTCCCCAACTATCTCATCTCATGCACTAACCTCTGCGTCGATCGGTGTCATCGTCATCTCATCTATCAGTCAGCTGTCCCTTCGATCTCAATAACGCACCCATCGACCGGCGAGTAGACGAGGAGTAGCAGTTTTCTAGAATATATGTACGCGCAGGGGTGGTTGAAAGGATAATCGCGGGAGTTTTTTAGACTTCAAGAGCTTTCTTGACGATGTCTCATGGTAGAATTTTCAGCTACATGCATGACCAGTAAATGGCATGGTAATTCTGGTACAGACCTGGTGTTCTCTCTTTGCTTGGAGGAGAAACAATGATGTCTGCGATTTCAGATAACCATAATTATACTGTCTAGAACTCTAGGTTAGTCTGCACTGTCATGCTTGATGCAGTTAGCTCGCAAAAAAAAATGCTTGATACAGTTGTAAACCGCGTACAAACCAATCACCGCGTTACAGACAGATTGTGCGCTCGATCGATCGACCGTGCATGCCATGATGCAAATTTTAATGGGTTATTCAAACCCGTTCAGCCATCGCATCACCATCCCAATTTTCTGCTGCTTTGTTTCTTTGTTTAATCCTCGATCGGATGCATGTCCTCAACTTCTCATCGATCTCGACTCGTTCCCACTCCGGTCTCAATTATGAGGCGCATGGCATCACCGCATCGCGCGGCGCTAGCTTGATGCATGCAATATAAAACTACAGCAAGGTTTGACAAAGGCTTAACAACTTGATTAGGTTATCCCTGAAATCGCTGTGCTGCTAACTAGCTATAGTTCATACGTTGCCACGCGGAAACGGCTGTTGCTGCAATAGAAAAGGAGACTGCGGATGGAAGATTCTGACATTTTGTCAAGACCATTTGAGCAGTTCACACCGCTCCCACTGTGTTGTGGTTTGGCTCTGTGTGTAGTGTTCCCTCAGCGGGCTCGGGGTAGACGACGATGCTGGTACGGACAATGGTCTTGCATGTCTGGATTCAGTGCTCTGCATCTATACTATGACTTGCAGATGGGTCGGACAAGGCAGCAGTTCAGCAGAACTGGCAGCAGCTGAGAAAAGTCTATTACGCCCGGTAAGGCCCAAACTCTTCAGGTGCAGCTGCCATATTGAAGAAATCGTGAGCACGGGAGTTCCTACTGGACGCATTAAGCTTTTTTTCTTTTGAGGGAACATTGGACGCATTAAGTGTCAAACTGCTCCCAAAAACGAAAGCATCAAACTGCCATGGATTCGCACAAAAAGCGAGCAAACCGGGCCTGCCCGTTAAGGCATCTGTGTTGCCTGTTTTCTTTTCGTACGCATCGAAGCACTGTAGCACAAGAAAACTGAAGCGAACCGGGGAAATACTGTATCGCCTTTTTGGTCAGTTTTTTTATAAAAAAACTAAAATTCTTAAATAGTTTTGGAAAATGAGAATTTTTTTAAATTATGAATATATTTTTTGAAAACTTGATTTTTTTAAAAGCGAACATTTTTAGAAAACACGGACACTTTTTCACATTATTGAAAAACTTTAAATCACCAAAAATATGAAACTTGAACGTTTTCTCAAATTTTGGAAAACTCAAACATTATTTAAAACTTCAAACATTTTCTTGGAAAACGAGGGATTTTGAAAAGTTCCCGAAGAAATTTGGGAACGGGAATAAATTTTGAACGTACTGATCATTTTTGAATTTCTGGACATGTTTTGATAAACAGAAACTTTTTCTAAAATATGCCATTTTTAAAGAATTCTCTACTTTTTAATTTGTGAACAAGTTTTTAAACAGGAACATTTTCTGAATTAGTTAAAAAACTCAAACGGGAATATATTTTGAAATTTTAAACAAAATTTCAAATTCCTGATTTTTTTGTAACAAGTGAACTTGAAAAGGAAAAAGAAAACCCCCAAAAAACCGGTAAAAAATCAAATGGAAAATAAAAATCATAAAACCATACAACCTTCTGGAAGGTTCCCAAAACAAGGAAAACCTGTAGCATGATTTGGGCCTGCCCATGAGTGTAGTACCCGTGCGAATGGACGGCAATCTGCCGAAAAATGCGTCAAATACGGTTTTCCGTGAAAAGGTCTTATTCGACACTGAGTGCAACAAACAGGCGGGAAAACGCCCATAAAACCGCCTTCTATATGGCTAGCTCGAAAATATGTGTAAAACAATATTGTTGAAACAAGGTTAGATATTGAAAAACAGTATATTGCAAAAAAAAACTGGAAACATGTTGAGGTAGCAAAATATAAAAATGAATACACACACACACACGCACACACATATATATATAGTGTTACTATTCATCAACCAGGGTGCAGAATAAGTTATTCTTCACCCGAGGTAATCTTACGATCATTTCATAATTAAATTACATTTCGAATTCAAATAGTTACATTCCTATTGATTTACTACGTAAAATTTGACATAAGAAAATAAAAATATAGGTCATAAGACAAGAAAATTTGCAGTTTATGTGTATTTTAGACTATATTTTTATGTTTGTAATTTTACATAACATAAAATATTTTTTACGACGATTATATATTTTCTTACGATCCCTTTTTGCGTCGGAAATAAGATAAAACTTACGGAACGTAAATTTACGGTGCATTCATGGTAAAATAGAGGGGGGTGAAGAATAACTATGCCTCACCCAGGGTGACGAATAGGTATATATAGGAAAATGGTTGTGTACTCCTGGGAGTATGTACTCTCGCTCCTCAAATACCACATAGATGAATCTTTTATAGCTTATTATTATTTTTAATATACTTCATTAATAATTACTAGATACCCTAAAATGGATTTCATGAAAAAAAATCATGTGTGCCTCATATTTTCAAAGGTTTACATATATACTGATTTGTCTGTACGTGAAAAAGGTATATTGCAAAAAGTAGGTCATAAATGATATTTTTTTCAACAAGACTTGTATTGAGGTATCTTAGAATATTTTAATGAAGTATATTGAGAATGATAAGGGGTATAATCAATGCATATACGGGGTATATTGAAGATGGGAGTACATACTCCTAAGAGTACAGAAAATGAGTCCTATATATATATATATATATATATATATACAAAAAAACTTCATCTCATGTTATAGAATTATTTTTATATGCAATAAATTATTGTAATTAGAAAAAGATCATCTGTTTAAAACAAAAAAAATCATGTATTTCAAAGGAAATTTTCATGAACTATAAATATGTGTGGTATGATTTGATAATTGTCAAGTGTTTTACCCAAAGTTTTTCCTTCAAAAAAAGTATTTGACCCAAAGAAGTAATAACTGTAAAAAAGTTGAACAAAAAATGAAAAGACTTGAAGAGAAAAGGAGAAATGAAGGAACACTGGCCTAAAATAAAATAGGAAAAACCCCAGGAGAACCAGTGATGGGCAGGCCTAGTACGCGAGTCCCTTGTGCGTATCTTGACAATTCAGCACAATAAGCGTCGTACATGATTTTCCCTCTAGAAGGGTCCAGTGACCCCTAGTTTTCTGGCGCATCTTAAGAGCAATTTATAGTGAACATTCCTCGCATGTATTTAGAAAATTCTGATAATGTTTTCTTTCTTAAATTTGTACTTTTTGTCAAACTATCAAGAACACTTCCATTGTAATAGTTTGACAGAATTACTCTTCTTTTCTATCACAAATTTTGTTGAACATGCTCCAATATCACTTCTTTGTCATTGATATGTGGAGCACAATTACTACCTCCTACAAGATGTGCTTTTCAAAGTACTACAGCTTTGTGCAACCACATTCTTACAATTTAAATATTTTGTTGCAAAAATATAAGATACCCACGATTTTTGAGGTTTAGTTTTGAGTAACAACTAGATCAACAAGCTATGAGTAACGCAACATAAAATTGATATCACGAAAAAATAATTTTAAATATGAATATGATGACATGATTCCCGTGTCGCATGGCCTAAATTTTACTTGTATGATCTTTTATCGATTCTAAGTCATAAGATACATGAAAACCATGCATTTCACGAAGTGGAGCAAAATATGATAGTTTACAAGAAAAAATAAATTAGTTCTCAGGAATCACACAATTGGAATTGATCTTGCTTTTAGTGTCAATAGCTTGTGTAATCTACTGGAAAGCCGCAATAGCTAGTGTATGTGTGCAATTGAGGTGGTGATAGACACGACAGATTAATACTGCTATCGTGATAAAAGTATGTTCCAATGACACAACAACTACGGATTAATATAACATACCCTATAGCAAGATTGGTGGAGAGCTAACCATACCGTTTTGTGCCAGAAATTTATTTCGCCATGTCACTAGGGTATGGCTCAAATTTCCATACGTTTTGACAAAAGGCTCTAGTTTATAAGACAAAAAAATCTTGTAGGTGATATGGCTCCAACAAAATTCGTACATATTCTAAGCTCCATGAGAATGGAGGCTCCTGGTGCATCGAGGTAGTTTTATGTTCGTGGACCCACATATCAGATAGTGGATCATTTGTGGGCTGCAATTGGACCTATTCGCACGAGAACTTAGGGTTGATCCATGGACAAATCATATATGCACCTGAACTTTTTTCTAACATTTTTATTGTTCATTTTATGTTCTTCTTCTTGGTTCTTGATTTTTAAAATTCATGTAATGTTCTGAATTCCTGAATGTTCTATAAATATGGAGAACATTTTTAAATTTATTTTTTTAATTTGAGGGTGTATTCTAAATTCATTAATATGTTTAAATACATGGAGTTTTTTTTTAAATTTATAGAATGTTTTTAAACCTCAAATATATTTTTAAGTTGCTAAGGTTTTTCAAATTCAGGTATTTTTTTCAAAAACGTGTAGACATCACTCATGATTTTTTTTAAAATTCCACAATGTTTTCTAAAATTGTGAATCTAAGAACATTTTATAGATTCTCTCTATTTTTTTTCCTTTCTCTCTGTTTGTTTTCCCTCTTTAGGGAACTATGTTTGTTTTCCTTCGCTCCTCCAGACGGGATGAGGCCCAACTAGGCCGACTGCCAAGCGAGCCGAAGTGAGTGTCCTAGGGTGTGCGCATTGGGAGCTCCTGTACGCCGCTCGTTGCGGCAAAGAGGTTGCGTTTCGCACAGGGCGACTCACCTGGGCCGGCCCATTTCCAGTGCACGGGGTGGCAGGTTTTAGCCGTTGCTCGCCACTGCGACAGGTAGGTTCTACTGTCAAATTGGCAACGCGGCACTAAAAGAAGTAAACTACAGTGGCAAACTGGTAACACAACTCCACTATCATTACTTTGATAAGTGTCTAAAATGGCAGCCCCGTGTATATGAACAAATTTTAAATGGCAGCCCCGTGTCGCTAGCCACAAACATGATTTTCTTTTCGGAATAAGTAAAAACAATTAAACACGAAAATTTTCTAACTTCTGAACAAATTTATAAAAAGTCAAACGTTTTGTGAAACCCAAGCATTTTTTGAAAAAAGGAAAAAATTCATAGGGAGAACATTTTTTAAAATGAAGAAGAAATTTTTGAAAATGCGAACATTTTTTGACAAAACAAGAACAAAAATTAACAAAGCATTTTTAAAAACAATTACAAATTTATCAAAATGCGAACATTTTTTGATATTGCCTAAAATGTTTCTGAATTCATGAAAACATGGCTTTTTTTGTTCGTGAACATATTTCCAAAGTGAAATTGCCGAACATTTTTCAAATTTGTGCACAAAAATTCAAAGGCGAACATTTTTTGAGATCCTCTGAACAATTTGTTATTTTGCGAACAAAATTTTGAAAACATGAACAGAACACTTTTTGAATTTGCCAACAAAGTTAGAAGTGGGAACATCTTTTGAAACTCGCAAACATTTTCTGAATGTGTGAACAAAAATTAAAATGGAAGCATTTTTTAAATTTGAAATTCTACACTTATTTGAATTTTCGAACATTTTTCTAAATTGAAAAACAAATATTAGAATTCTACCTTTTTAGAATTTATGAACAAAATTTCAAAATTGGAACATTTTAGAACAAAGGAACAAAATTTTAAAAATGTGAACATTTTTTTAAAAATTCTGGAGATATGTTGGAAAAGAAAAGTGAAAATGGTATAAAATGGAAAGAAAAAAAATAACGAAACAAAGAAAATAAAAGGAAAGGAAAGAAAAAGAAAGAATGAACAAAAGATAGAAAAGGAAAAATAAGCAGGAAAACAAATAAAAAGAAACAGAAAATGGAAAATGGAAAAACGAAAAAGAAGGAAAAGAAAAAACGAAAAATAAAACACAATATCAAGGCAAAAAACTGAAAAGAAAAGAACACAGAAAAACCCGGTTTAGAGAACCTTCTAGAAGATTCCTAAAACCAGTTGGCCGCACCTGTGTAAAACTCGAAGTGGGCCGGCCCATGTTTGTCGCTCGCATCGCTGCCCCTGCGCGGTAGCCCGACAGTTTGCCGCAGCGAGCGGCGAATAGGGATTTCCGTGCGCATTTCCTCGTCATGTTGTGGGCTGAATAGGTCCTCCGACACGTGTGGGTTATTTAACTTCCTAGGGAGGGCTAACTGCTTTTCTGCTTTGTGCTTTGTGAGGGGGTGTTGTCGGCTTGCTGGTTCTACGCCAAGCAATCGGGTCACCGCTTTCTCCGTCTTCCTTGTCGGGCCTCCTCTAGTGATGATGATAGGAGGGATGACCGGCGTCGTGCTAGCGATGGGGGAAGCCAAACCAAAAAAAATCAAGCGTTGGAGATAGAGTTCAACATGAACACCTGCCGGAGAGTCGTTGTAGCCAGGCCTTGTGGCAGTAGATCTAACCAAAATGTGGGAGATGGCCGGTTCGAGAGATTGGAGTCCTTTTGGAGACAAAAACCAATGTAGAGAGAGTAATTCTGAGAGGCTAAGATACAATTGAATTGGGTTGGGTGTGATGGCATCCTACATGGGCTTGGGCCATTCCTTACACATCCTAGGAAACTAGGAAACATAGAGAAAAGGGAGGTCAACTTTGGTGAATATGGTTCGATGGTTAATTTGGTTTATGTAGGCTGAAAATCGACGATATACCTAAACACCAAACAACAAGTGATGAAAACACCAAAGTGACCACCATAAACCGAATAAACCAAGACTATCGATCAATTCAGTTCAGTTCTTTAGTTTTCGATGTAAAAATGATCACCTTTAACCTTCATAGTCAGCTTGAAGAAAGACTTAACTTACAACTAAAAATGGTGTGGCAAAGCGTGTGTCACTCTCTAGTAGGACTAAGTGCCACAAAATTCGGCTAGAAATCCAACAACATTCTGGACCTATCAGAGCATCTACAACCGCATACAGGTAATCCGGTTCTTCAAATGTCAGTGGACAATGATCGGTCATCCAATTTTCGTTTTCACAACCAGGCACCTCATTTAGAAAACCTCAAATCCATGCAACCACATCATAAACTACTCTATGACGCAACACAAATTGTCCGACTACTACATCAATACATTGCCATCGGACTACCAAAATTGCCATTTTCTACCTACATACTACCTTCGTCTAAAATTATTTGTCGCTGAAATGGATATACCTAGATGTATTTGAAGGAAATATGCCCTAGAGGCAATAATAAATTTGTTATTTTATATTTCCTTATATCATGATAAATGTTTATTATTCATGCTAGAATTGTATTAACCGGAAACTTGATACATGTGTGGGTACATAGACAAAACACCGTGTCCCTAGTAAGCCTCTACTAGACTAGCTCGTTAATCAAAGATGGTTAAGTTTCCTAACCATAGACATGTGTTGTCATTTGATGAACAAGATCACATCATTAGGAGAATGATGTGATGGACAAGACCCATCTGTTAGCTTAGCATATTGACCGTTCAGTTTTATTGCTATTACTTTCTTCATGTCAAATACATATTCCTTCGACTATGAGATTATGCAACTCCTGGATACCGGAGGAATACCTTGTGTGCTATCAAACATCACAACGTAACTGGGTGATTATAAAGATGCTCTACAGGTATCTCCGAAGATGTTTTTTGGGTTGGCATAGATCGAGATTAGGATTTGTCACTCCGAGTATCGAAGAGGTATCTCTAGGCCCTCTCGGTAATGCACATCATAAGAAGCCTTGCAAGAAAAGTTATTAATGAGTTAGTTACAAGATGGTGCATTACGGAATGAGTAAAGAGACTTGCCGGTAACGAGATTGAACTAGGTATGTGGATACCGACGATCGAATCTCGGGCAAGTAACATACCGACGGACAAAGAGAATAACGTATGTTGTCATAACGGTTCGACCGATAAAGATCTTCATGGAATATGTAGGATCCAATAAGAGAATCTAGGTTCCGCTATTGGTTATTGACCGAAGAAGTGTCTCAGTCATGTCTACATAGTTCTCGAATCCGTAGGGTCCGCACGCTTAACGTCCGATGACGATATAATATTACATGAGTTTTGTGATTTGGTGATCGAATGTTGTTCGGAGTCCCAGATGAGATCACGGACATGATGAGGAGTCTCGAAATGGTCTAGAGGTAAAGATTGATATATAGGACGATGGTATTCGGACATCCGAAGTGTTCCAGAGGGTATCAGGTACTTATCGGGTCACCAGAAGGTGTTTCGGGTACCCCCGGCAATCCTATGGCCCATATGGGCCTTGTGAAGGAACACACCAGCCCATAAGGGGCTGGTGCGCCCTATAAGGCTATAGGAGGGGGAGAAGGAAATGAGGGAAGGGAAAGGAAAGTGTGGATTAGGATTCCCACTTCCTTCCCTCCCCCCTCTTTTCTTCCCCTTCATGCATACATGGAAAGGGGGCGCAGGGCAAGGCAGGGCCCCTAGGGGGCGGCGGCCAACCCTAGGACGCCCCTGGCTGCCTCTCCTCCCCCTCCCACCTATATATATGTGAGGAGGGGGCGCTGTCGGTGTCAAAACCGATCGATCTCGAGTAGGGGGTCCCGAACTGTGCGTCTGAGGACCGAAGGTAACAAGGGACAAAGGGAACACGATGTTTACCCAGGTTCGGGCCCTCTTAAGGGAGGTAAACCCCTACGTCCTGCTTGATTGTATTTGATGAGTATAGGGGTTACAAGAGTTGATCTACCTCGAGATCGTAATGGCTAAACCCTAGATGTCTAGCCTATGTGAATTCTGATGGCCTCTACGAACCTTCCGGTTTGTATACACACCGGAGGGGCCTAGGGTTGTATAGAGTCAGTCCGTGGAAGAAGGAAATTACATATCCGGACATCAATCTTGTCATCCACGCATAGGAGAGTCCTACCCGGACATGATGGAAAGCCTTATCCTTTGTATCTTCATGACCCATCAGTGCGGCCCATATCGAATAGCCCGGACACCCGGGGACCCCCTAATCTAGGACTCCCTCACTAGCCCCCGAACTGGCCTTCAAAAGACGATGCAGTATCCGGCTTATGTCTCCGATTTTTTCAAGGTTGGTTCTTCACTATATACTGGGCGAATAATAGTTCAGCCCTGGCTCCCTCGTTCCGCCTTTATGACTCCTGCCCCGTCGCCTCGATTTCCACGCGATGGGCGAATTCGAACGGTCCATAATTTTTTATCAAAAATAAAACACCTGACCACACATGGACGACGCCTATATAAACAGGTCAGATCCCCCGAGTGCCATCCACATCGTGCAGAAAAACGCCAAGATTAGCCACGAAAAAGCTTCAAAACATGGACAACGCCCCAGGCTCTTCTTCGCGCCCCCATGGCCCTCAAGAGGGGGATTGGCAAAGCTGCTCAGTGCCTCGTCTTCAGTTGAGTCGACTCGAGATGTAGGGATATCTCCCCCTCGCAGATCTAGTCTCTGTACGAGCGGGATTGGCCTCAATCGGCAATGACGTGCTGGCTGAAAATTTCCCCAACCCCAATAAGGAGGAGAGGGTGTGCTTCATTCCATTCCTTTTGCGGGGCTTAGGATTTCCAATTCATCCCTTCCTCAGGGGTCTATTGGCATTTTATGGCATCCAGCTGCACAACCTCACCCCAAGTTCGATTCTGCACATCTCAGGTTTCGTTGCCCTCTGCGAACTGTTCTTGGGCTGCAAGGCCCATTTCGAACTATGGAGAAAGTTCTTTTGCCTTGTCCCCCGCCATCGAGGAGGTTCTATATTTTAAGTGGGCGGTGCTGAAGTATGGCGTATAGCCGCATCAGGCTACCCCATTGGAACTCCCAAAGAGATGTATCCACAATGGTCTTCGGAGTGGTTTTATATAGATGATGTCCCACTGCCGGGCCCAGTTCGGCGCAGCCTCCCTGAATTTTCCAGCGCTCCTCTAAAGAAACACCTCAACTGGCATCCCAGAAGTCCCAAGGAGGAAAACAGTGCGGAAATAAAGAGGTTGGTCAGCAAGGTCAGATTATTAGCCCATACCGAGCTCTCGGTAATCGAAGTCATGGCCATTGCAATAAAAAGATGTGTCTAGCCTCTCCAGTCCAGAGTAACTCCCTTATGGTGCTACAACAGAGAAGATGCATCTCGTTACAGATGCAAGGATCCGGATACCCCGACCGAATTGGCCATGATCTTGGCCGATCTGTATAAGGGTGAGAAAGAAGACTTCCTCTGTTAAACTGTCGGGAAGGTTATTCCATGTACAACCCATCGAATGGGTAAGATTTTGACTACCTGTGTTGCTTTACTGCTGTCACGGCATGCTAATCAAGCTGTTCTTTGTTGTCATAAAACAGTCATGGAGGAAGATGATTGAGGACGTTCACTGTCCTACCCCACAGCCAGAGGATCACAACCGCGATGAAGACCCAGGCTTCTGCAAGGATTCAGATATATACATAGAGTTCGATGATGGGGTATTTTACCAGGCAAGCCTTAACGGCTCGGAAGTGGCTATTACAGCCGACTACCCCCGCCCCTATTCCTTCTCCATCGTAAGTATTCAAAGAGCTTTCCCAAAAAGTGGTCCCTACTTGCACCTTTATCCATTCTACTAAACCGTACTTCGTAGGATCGGCACTCGGTAGGCCGCACCCCCTCGAGGGCGTCCCCTATGCAGGGTAATCATTCAAAACAAAAGGAGACTGGCAGCGCCGTAGAGCCCTCACAGTCTTCAAAGAGGTATGTCCATTTGATACGTGCTTGGGCACGAGTTCGGATTTTTGAAGCTCCCTTCTATCTTTGATTCAGGAGGAGCACGCGACAAACAGTGGGAAAACGCCCTGCTAGCCAAATGTCAGCCAATCCGGCGCCGGAATCGTCAACTAGGACGAGGCCTGATGCAATGCCAGTTCCGCCGCCTCATGAGGATTCGGATGAAGTATCTGTCACGAATTCCGAGATGTAGAGCGTGATGAATCACCGTCGACTGAAAGATGCCATGCGCGCTCTAGCCTTTTCTGATCAAGAATTTACTGCACTCAGTTCGGTGGATGCATATATCCAAGCCGCTCGAGATGGACTTGCCAGAGTTACTCAATTGTTCTCAAAGGATATACAGGTAAGAGTTTGTGCAATTTTAATAGTCATATGCCAGTAGCCCCCGAGACTTGAAGCGGCGAGGCCAACCGATTTAAGGATCAATATGACCTGCAGGTTCTCAAGGAGAAGAATACTACGCTATCCCAGGAACTGAAAACAAACCAGACACAGCTGAATGCCATCACCGCTGAACTTGCGGAAATGAAAAAGGCTGCAATGATTACTTTTGAGAAGAAGAAAAACGAGCAGGAAAAAGACAAACAATCCGAAGAGATAGAGAGCTTAAAGGCTCAGTTATCGGTCGCTCGAAAAGAGAATGAAAAGTTGAAGGGCTGGATGTTCGGTATGAGTTTTAAAACCATCAGAGAGACTCATATTTAGTCCACAATTCGGAATGTCATAACTCTGTTGCTGCAGGTCTATTAACTGGTCGCCCGGAAAAAGAAGTATCTGGATTTCGAGGCGATGTGCTTAAGGAGCTGTCCATGGTGCATGAGCGGGCTCAGAAAGCCATGAAGAGTATGGCCAAGGCTTTATGGCCATCCAATACCCCTCCAGAAAGTATGGAGGATTTGGCAAGCCTGTTCAAAAGTGCCTGGCGCCGCTTCGAGCTATGGAAGATGTCCGCCTGCCGTGAAGGCGCACGAGAAGCGTGGGCGATGGTGAAAACACGCTTAGTTCTCTTACCCTCCAGGTTTCAATTGCTGCTGGCGAGTCGCCTTCCATCGGGAAAGCTGCCAAACAAGCTGACGCCGCAATGAGGTTCTCCATGGGGTTGGAGAAGTGACCCGGGGGAGTTGCTATATAACGAGGAGGAGCTGTATTTATGCGCGGCGGCTCCATGGTGCATGTCTGAACTGGTGCACCGGGCGTCGTGACCCGGTTTGCCTCTGGCGGGTTGCTCCCTCCAGCTCCGGGTGTATGGAACAGATTCCTTGGATCCAGCGTTAGAGGCAGACGCGATTGTGTCTTCTGACGCCTCCTCCTCATGACCTCGTTTGATGCATTAAGATCCACCGAGAGCCGGAAGGTTTCTGCTTGAAGCTGCTGAGCACGAGCATCCAAAGCTGCTCGCTCTGCTGCCATCCGGGTCTCCTCTGCGGCTAGATTTTCCTTAGCTTGCGCCATCTCCTCCCGCACGCGTGCCACTTCCGCATCATGCTGGGCTTTATCCGCCGGCTCTACCGCAGCGGTCAACAGCGTCGTCAGTTTATCCATGAGGTCCATGAGAACCTGAGCCGGGGGGCGCGCGGGGTCTCCTGACCCGGAAGCTGCCGATCCGGTGGCCGCAGCTGTCGCCGCGGTGGAGTTCTTCCCGGGCTGTGTCCCTGCCATGAAGACTCCGACCCAATTCGGCGGCTCAAGGGGTCCGGAATACTGCTGCCATCGAAACAGCCCCCGAGCACGCCGTCTTACAGTTGGTACAATGAGTCCGTCTCACCCGTTGATGATGCAGTATCAGAGCAGATGACTGTCTCCCCGCCTTCCATCGATCCTTCGGAGTATTCACCGCCATGGATGCAGCCTACGAAGGCATGCTTCACGACAGATTGAATACGGGCGGACCCGGCATGCTGAGCCATTTCGATGAGGTCGGTGTGGACATCCGGCTCGGGGCCTGATTCGCCGATCCGGCCGATGAAAACGTGGATTCCGCCGAAGGGGACCCGGTACCCGTACTCGATTGAGCTGGCCTCGGGCCCCCAGCCTTCGTCGTCAATATAGATCTTGCCGCGACGACTCTTGGTCATCCGGCCCACAGTGTATCCCTTGAGCCCTTCGAAGTTGCCCTTCAAGAACTCAAATCCATCGTGCGCTGGCCCCACGGTGGCGCCAACTGTCATGGAATTGTCATGGTAGATGTCCTAGTGAAAGGACTTAGTCATAGGGCCATCACAACTAGGATGCTTAAAGGGGTTAATCAGGACAAAGGACACGAGAGGTTTTATACTAGTTCGGCCCCTTACGGTGAAGGTAAAAGCCTACGTCTAGTTGTGTTGGAATTGCTGGGGTTTCGATTACCAAGGGGCTCAACTCGCCGGCTTGGTTCTCGACTTGATTGTTTCTTGTCCTGAACAGCCACCAGGTTGTCCCCTTATATACATAGGTCGACGCCTGGTGGCTTACAGAGTCCCGGCCGGCTCATAATCGTGTCCGGCTCGGTGACTTCCTTTACATGCCTTTCCTTTCAAGTCTTTCCGCACATATGGCGGTTTACAATAATGGGCCTTGAGCCGGCCCAAGGCCTTTGGGATACATATATATACTAATAAACTATCATCTTGACTGTATATTGGGCTTCTTATGTAACCCGCCATCAAGGCTGACCCGGCCCCTCCTGGGCGGGTCTTAGCTGATAATAATATCCCCAACAATCCGCGTCCTTTATTTTTTAATTTGTATATGGGTCCAAATTTGTTTCATGACATGTGGGCCCCTCGGTGCGTAGTTTGTAGCACTTTAATTTGTGGGTCGAAATTTGTTCCATTCCAAGTGGACTATCGGTGTGTAGTTTTGTAGCTTATTTATAATAATTAAAGAGAACAACATAGTTTTTTCAATAATACCATGGTGCGACGTTGAAGGTGAGAAAGGACGTGTGAGAGAGTGATGACCGAGCCAAAGGGAAATCAACTAGGGGAGTTGCGTGGGTTGCAACAATGTTTGGAGTAGTTGTGGGCCGAATTCTACGAAAATATAATCTAAACCGACCGCAACAAATGCCTACACAAATTAATCCAAGGTTGGAGTGCCCCTCGCAATGTAAATAGCTCCGGCTTTGCGAGGGATGGAGAGGTAGTAGCTTCAACGCGTGGAAGATACGGTGTGAGAAAGCGAGGTCAATCGAGAGACATATAGATAGAGAGACAAAGTGAGTGTGGTCCGATATTCATTGAACAAATATATATGCTCCGGAGAGATATTGTCCGATTGAGCTTTTTGGCAAGGGTGAGGGCTGTAAGATAGAGCTTGAGAGATGATCCAGTCATAGACGTGTAGATATATTTTGTGCGTGGGAGGAAGCAAGGTCAACCGATCACATAGGGTCGCCGTGCGATCGAAAGAGTGAGACGGGTTGGAGAGAGTGACCTAGATAGACGATGTGCGTGAGAGAGTATACAATGTAAATAGGTCGAATTGGGCTCAAACATGGTGATATATCGTTTTTGTCCGAGAAAGAGCGAGGTCAATCGAGACATACGGAGAGAGAGAGAGAGAGAGAGAGATTGAGTGAGTGAGTGTGGCCCACCATGAGGTCGAAAGAGTGGCGGCGGCTTGGATGGACTGACCTAGATAGACAATCTGTGTGAGAGAGTATAGAGTGTGTCGATCGAGGCCCGAACAGGGAGATATATCATTTGTGTGTGAAAGAAAACGAGGTTAAACGATACTCAGATAAAGAGAGCGAGATTGAGCGAGTGTGGCCCGCCGTGCGGAAGAAAGAGTGAGACAGTCTCGAGGGAGTGACCTAGATATACAACGTGCGTGCGTGTGCACAAGAGGTTGGGGGGGCTAGATAGGCAATGCATGTATTTAGCGCGAGAGGGTGAGAGGGAGAGGGGGGAGAGAGAGAGCTCAGCATGGGGTGCAATGGCGGGTGTGTGAGGTAAATACATCTGGTAACAGAGTGGGAAAAGGGGTTGTGTTGTTGAGAGACTTAGAGATCGAAACATGGAGAGAAAGAATGAACTTGTGTTGGAAACCGATAGCTTCCTAAGGTGGTTAGGAGAGGAAGATTGACCGATACAGGAAGTATGTAGCGTTTGTGTGGGGGGGGGGGCTAAAAACAACATTTGAATGTACATAGTATGAGACTTAATATCGATGTTTCAATTCGGTGTACATTGTAAGATTTGAACCGAGGACCAGGCATACGGGTAATTATTTCGAATTCGTGCCATACTAAGTTTCAAAAAGTTGACATTGACTCAGTTTCTTGTGCTATTTTGTAGGTCATATGTTTGAATCCATCCAAAAGTTTTCTCACTACCATGGTGTTCATCGTATACATATGAATTTGTATTAAAAAAGTAGCGTGGATACAGTGAAATGCGAAATCCACGTTAGAATTGAAGATCGCTACGTGACACACACTCTAATTCAAATAACTAACTACGTGACACACACTCTAATTCAAATAACTAATTATGTGACACACACTCTAATCCACGTTAGCGTGGGTACCGTTTCGATTTTTTTCAAATAACTCCTCATTAATTAATTTATAGTACTCCCTCTATTCACTTTTATAAGACCTTGAAGACATTTCAGACAATGTGCAAAACAGTTCATTTTAAGTTGTCTGAAACGACTTACAAAAGTGAACGGATGGAGTATCTCGTTTCGAATGACTAATTATTGCAAGGAAAACACGGGCATGGTAATACATACAGATTCATTTGCAAATGAAAGAAGATTTGTTTGCATTCTCAAATGTAGGCGCACCAGGAAGACCAGGGTCGTGTTGGGGTGGACGCTGCTTCAGTGCCTTAAAGGCAACTGCCTTTGGGTCACTGACATGTGGGCCGGCCACCTTTTGGGCCCACATGTCATGGACACAAAGGCAAGTGCCTTAAGGCACCGAAGCATAATCCTGTTGGGGTGGTCGCGTGTGTCGGACGGACGCGTAGCACCCAGCCACCCACCCCCCTCCCCCCAAAAAAGGACGACGACAATATAAGTTCGCGCTTCCACATTTAGGATGGAAATATCTGGCGGCCCCAATTCCAGCCCTGCAAAATCTCTCTTCTCCACCGTCCCCTTCTGCGCCCAGATTGCTCAAATCCCTAATTCGCCGCCAACCCTCGAATCTCCCCTCGTCTCGTCTCTTTCCCCACCGTTCCCCACCTCTGTGCCGGATGACGATGACGAAGACGACGGTTGCGCTTCACCACCGCACTGGAGCTACCTCATCTACGCCCTCGTCCACCGCACCGGGTGGTCCACCGACAACGTCGGCCGCCGCAACCGACGTGCCTCACAGACACCGAGTTCCACCGCATCAGGTGCGCTTCACCGACACCGTCTCCCAGCTCACCGGGGCTACTTCACCGAGCACATCGTCGCACCTCCGCCCCCCGAGGCCGTTGTGGCTTCACCAACGGTCTCGTCCACCGCATCATAGTGCTCCGCTGCCACTCAAGATCTGCATCCGTGCACGGCCAGCCAACGCCAGCGCATCACCCTCAACGGCTCTGAAGTGACCCGCACTCTAGCTAGGCGAGCATGCCCAAACGTCGGCCCGAACTAGGTATCCACACATCACTCCCTTGTGCACTGTTCCGACGATGTTTGGATATCCTTTCACTGCTCTCTTAGCTTACACGCCTATGCAACTCTGACTTTAACTCTTATTTCTTCTGGAGATATCATCTGAAACAAGCAAATCTATTTTTTAGCGAAGCATGACGGCGCTACGGGATCTAGTACACATCCTGCACACCCGTATAACCTTGTAAGTATCTGTCCTCCGGTACAACATCAAGGTCGATTCCTCTTATTTGATCAACCATTCGCCGTGTCAAAAATGCAGAGGTGGATGCAAGGAACACAAGGCCTGCACATCCAAGCAAGTGGTAACATGGACTTGTACATGGAACATCCCAAGCGCAAGCAGAGCTGCAGTGAGCCTGTACAATGAGCTAGCGTAAGTCCCTGCATTTCATTTAATTCGTACTAGCATTCATGTATGATTTGTGTGCAGTGGCTGATCCACGAATTCAAGTTACCAGGGGCGAACACTTAACTTAAAAAATACGAAGGCACTTGCACTCCGGAAATCAACATAACTTGAGAAATGTGAAGCTACATGCACTTTGAAAACTAGCTAATGATCCAAAGTAGTTCAGATTATAAACACTAAATGATGCAAGCGCCAAAAACACAAAATGCAACATGGTGTACAAGGACTACAAACATGGTCTATACCTGCTTGAATTATTCATTCTGTGGCTAAAAATATCGAAGTGTAATTGCACGTATAACCAGTGCGCAAACTGCATATCAATATATCTATCCTGCACAAGTATGCCAATAGTTTCAAACAACAGATTAGAAAGGTATTTATGCTATGTTGTCATGATACGGGGACTTTCTGGTAGATGACCTCGACGTTTCCTCAAGCTATGAAAATGCACTATAATTTGCTTGTCGTCAATGCCTGCAAATCTCTGTCTCTCTCAACATAGTAGATCATCATTAGACACTAAATCCTTCAATGAGCTTGCAAAATGTTTGCATTAGATCCCTCATTAGACACTATATGTTCATCACCAGGAGCATGTAAAATGTTTCCATCAAATCCTTCATTAGCAGTCTGTTCATTAGACACTTCAGGCTCAAGAACAACATGAGCTTGTATGTTTGCACCGGAAACTTGATTAGATACATCAGATTCAATCAGTTCAGCATTGATTGGGGGAGTTATAAAATAAGTAGAAATTGGTTTCATTTTCTCATAGATTCCCTACATACAAGCAGTTTTACAACACCGTCAGGTTTAACTATTGGCCAGAAATTGAAGAGTTTAATTAGATATAATCAGGGATGTGATGTACCTACTCGTTGTGCATGCTACTCTTGCAAGCTGCGACTGTCCGTTTGCGCAAGCTTGATGCCATGCCCGTGCTGCCGCCGCTGCCTCCCACGCAGGCTACACCCAGGGTTGGATCTTCATCTTCTTGTCCTTCTGTTCGCTTGAAGCCCGACGACCGCCCTCCAACGAGGGCGTGAGGAAGTGCTGTGTCAGTCTGTCCAGCGGCGGCTAGGTTAGGAGCGAACCATACTGGAGGCTGGAGCGAATGAATTCGGATTTTTCCTGCTGTCGATCGATATGGGAGGCGCTCGTTTGGGCCGCGAGCCTGCTATAGGGCCTGCCTTGCACTTATGTTATTGGCCCATCCAAATTGAAACATTTTTCTTCATTTTTTACATTGCCTGCTCATGCGTCGGGACGAACAAAACTAGCGTGGGCCAACCTGGACGACTCAAACTAGGTGCACACTTTCCAGCCACCTGAGGCGGCCGCCCATACCAGCCCCTATGGTGGCGTCACCCCTTTTTGCGTGTATGATTGGATAGTGAAAAATATTCCAGTGGCGCTTTTGATTTACCCACATAATGGTTGAATTGCTTGTTTCTATGAACTGAGTTCGCCAATAATGTGAAAGATGCTAGTCTTTTCATCCTATTGTAGATTGCTTAGATCTCGATATGCCAAAAGTAATCGCATGAAATATACAATAAAAGCCAGTGTGATGTGTTTGGCTACAACTAGTCTGACTACATGTCCTCATATAACATATCAAGGACGCACCATCTTACCAGATTAACCATTCGACTTACGCATGCAGTGTGGGAAGAAAGAAGTATTGGGACTGCGTATCCAAGCAATTGATGATATGGACTCCTTCGTACAACCTTGTAAGCGAAAAAGGAAGTTGCAGTGTTCCTGTACAAAGAACTAGCGTAAGTTCAGTTACCTACTTCTCGGAATTTTAGTTAGCCACTTATTGCAAAATTGTTCAATTACGTTGCTTGGCTTAATTTAGTTTGCTACTGATTACATAATGGCATAGCCTGTTAATCATATTGTAGACTGCGCCTATCTATGTGTTTGATACTTACTGTTAAGAATTACCTGTTTGCCTTAACTTAAATATCTACTTGTTTGTTTAACTACTTTGCTGCTGCAACAGCGGGTTACAATGATGTTAATAACTACTTTTCAGCATCCAATTGAAACTCTTTAATTCCTTGTTTGTTTAAATGGTTTGCTGTTATAACTCCCAATTGAGATGTTTTGCTAACTTCAACTTTTCTGAATCCAATCGGAACTTTAATGGCAAAACAGGTTAGCCGAAGATCAAAGAGCAAGGTCCCCATGGACATTGCATCATCCCACAGCAGTGGCACCGGCCCAATCGTGCATTACGAATTGCCAACTGCTGATGCTCTAGAGGCTAAACTAGTGGTAGAAAGAGATTCTGCTTCTGCACTTAGAGATGAAGTTGACATGTTGAGGAAGCAAACAGCACAATCACAAGCAGTACTCAAGACAACCATTAAATATTTGATGGATTTCAAAACAAAGCAAGCTGAGACTGACCAGATTGTTAAGGTCCTGAAGGAAAAAAGGAAATTAAATTCCTACTTGGTAAATCATAGGTGAAATATTCTTTCCATAGTTGAATAACCTTTGTGTTGTGTGTTCATGTAATCAATCAAACCATTTGTTTTAGAGATCATGTAATAATTGTTTTCTTGGTTTGTAATTTTATTTTGAGCACAAGTCTGTATTAATTGATAAGACTCGGAGACATTTCATTTGGATTGCTGTGCCAGACCTACAAATATGCCAATCGGGCTGAAAGTGCATTCATCAATAGTAGTAGTATAGATGGACCATAAGTGGCACGCATCGGAAAGGGCCAAGATGCTGGCTAAAAAAAGGATGATGTTGTAGCCAAAAAAAGTACAGCGGCCTGGCTTATGTATGTTAGTTGGTATTATTGATCCATATACTCTATAAGTGTTTATATGTCTGTTAGTTCTGTACATTCTTGGTTGATTGACTCGGTATTTGAATCTTGATACATCGCTCGTGTACATATCTAAATGGGAGTACACATTATGTTGCGTGTGACATTTGAGTTGGACATGAAGTGTTCCAAATATTCGAATTCACCTTAAACTGGATTCTAGTTTCTGAATTTGAGTATCGGCATTTGTAAACCATATTCATATATGACAGTGGAATAGATCTTTGTCGTCCTTTTGAAGATATATAAAAACACATAGAATGATTTATAAAGATTCATATAGGAATACAAAATGGATTCGAATTTAGTTGCCAGGGTAAACGTGGATGCTCATTGTCCCAAAATTCGAAAGGAGCATCAAAATGTCCACTCCCATGTCCGCTGCCCGAAGCCAAGTTTTTGGGAGATGGAAATTACTGTCTACCCATTACACAGACAATCCATCGACCCGATTTCCACTGCTCTAAATAGGGGTAGGTTAGTAACTTCAATTAGACGTGACACGACCGCCTCTGAGCCCATTCCGACACGGTGGGCGTCAAACATGGGCGGCAAAATTCATTTGATTCAAGCTCGTCCGAAAGACCTCTGTTTCTCCCTCCATTACCCATTCATACACGGTGGGCGGCAAAACAAACTCGACTTGGCTGAAATCGATGTAGGCAAATATTTTCAATAGGGGCAGGTTTGTAACTTCACTCAGACGTGACACAACCGCCCTACCTGTCAGCCCCGTTCATACACCGTGGGCGCTAACCATGGGCGCCAACCACCCTCTCCTCGCCCGAAATCGCTCTGGGCAAATATTGGCGAGATGCGAGATTACCGTCCTATCCCCAACCGACGAGACGTCCAAATTTTAAATGGGGGCTAAGTTCGTAACTTTCCCATATTTCAGACAGGCGCGTCCCAAAAACATGGTTCCCCGTACCTCTCCCTCCATTTTCCCATTCATACACCGTTCACGCTAGATCACTCCATCCCCACACCAGCCTCCGTCTGCCACCCCATCCATCGCCGCCGTCCTCCACCATGCCGAAGCGCCTACCAAGACCGCGTCGTCCACTGCTAGAGATGGACGTTTCTCATCCATGGCGACGGACCAATAGCCTTGCATCACGTCCTCTCGCTTCATCGGCGCTGTCGTCCTCTTTGCCATGGCCGCTCACACGACCTTCTCTTCCACCGCAACGGGACTTATCCCCCGATGCACCCGTCTACCGTCGCAGATCTGCTTCAGCGCCACCGACAGCCATCGCACCCCCGATGCCTACACGGCGCCGCAAGAGAGGTGGTACTTCATATCTCCTCTACTTTTTGATCTCAACCAGAAAATAGATCTTAACTTGGTTACTCTACTTTCTTTTCAGCTCATAGAATTTAGTTCTTAGTTCGAAGTAAACAATGGATGCTAAATATCATTTCTCCGGTTTGCAGTTTCAAATCTGCCATGGCACAGCCATAATACGATTTAATTGATCATGTTTAGGGTTTAATTGATTATGTTGGTTCCGTGGTGGTTTCTTTAATAGAAATCGGAGGGGAAACCCTCTTTTGCTAAAAAATATGCTTAGAGTTTCCCCCTTTTATGATCACTATACGATCAGAATACGTGCTTCGTGTCATAATAACACTGCTCCACCCATCAAGCTAAACAAGCTTAGTTGTTCAAATACGAATATGATATTATTAAAACAGAGTTGTTTAATTGGTCAGATAAATGTTCCTAAATTAGTTTCGAAAATGCATGTTCGCCGCTCGGGTGTGTATCTCTACAGGGTGCCCATGGTGGGCCGGCCCACCCTGGGATTTTGAGTCGTCCCAGGCCCCGATTCCCCTCTGTTCTGCTGCTCGCTTCCGATCTCTACTCATCCCCAGCCGCCTACCTCGCCGGCGACTTGCCGTCCCTGGACGACATGACTCTAGGAGGAGACGCCGGACTAACAAGAGGCCAGGAGCCGCTCGCCCAACAGCGTCACCGCTGCCCGCGCGTGCTGTCGTGCATACCTTCTCAGTAAGTTCAGGACTCAGGCATGCAGCACCCACCAAGCCAACCCGATTTATCCTGAGATACGTCCTCAACACTCAGCAGCCACTCCTCATCACCCATTTTCTAATTGATTCATTACTCATTAGGCAGGACTGTCATTAGGGTTTGTTGTGTGCTCAGTGCTACCTACACTTAATGGTTCAGATGTATTTCGGTAATCTTTAGTACCTCTAAAGTTCACAGGGTTTTCAAAATTCCGTCCCTCGGAATAGATAATCTGACTACTTTTTATGTTTTCATGAATCTCAGATTCTGAACAGCATCATAATGATTATGAGCTTGCGCGCATGAAAAGAATAAAGCAGAACAATGCCATGGCTGTCAAACTTGGCATTAAGGGACTGAAATCAAGTCTGGATGCAATGCAATGCAAACGCTCTCCACCTACAGATTCATGCTCAGAATATGATCCTAACAGTGATTCTGAGCTAGAGGGAGACCTAAGTCAATGTAGCTCCCTAGTGGAGGAGTGAGAGGAAGATGCCCTATCTTATTCACCCATCAAGGTACTTGCTCTAACTTTCCAAGGTTACATTGCTCGCACATATCTTGCAACTGATGCTTTGCATTGCTTCTACTTTGTTGAACTGCGATTAGCTTAGTTTACACATCATGTATGTGAATACGCCCTGCCTATCATTTTCAGTACATATTCCATCTGTCATCATACCATATTCATCCATTCAAATGTTGTTCTTGTGTATCAGATGTTCAAAAGGAAGAGGGCGATTGCTGATCGTGGAGGAGCACAAGCAAAGTATTTGGAAAAGGTACTGGCACCTGATAAATCAAATAGCCCATTAGGTGTAGTTGCAATATCACCTGACCCACAAAATACCCCAACTCTAGCAAACTCTAGCCCTACTACACTGGTCATTTCTGATGCCCCAACTCAGCAGACCCCAACTGCAGCAAACAGTATGATTATGCCAGTTGACATAACACCAGTTGTACGACGCAAAACCCCCATTCCAGCAAAGAGTACACCAAATCCAGTTGCCAAATCCATTTTCGCACCAAAGAGAGCCCCAATTGCAGCAAATAGGACCCCTGTTCCATTTCTTCCCAGTTTAGAAGACGAAGCTTATGTTGTTGTCAGGAACTTTCTGCGCATCTTTCATTCATGGAAAGATTATACCACAAACACATAACAATTTCCAGTCTTCCTCCGCAACTTACGCGTAAGTAATGTACTAATGTTATTCATGGTCATTACTACATATGTTTCTGCTGACAGAAGACACAAGATTTCGTTCTTTTAAATAGGTGAGGAGCAAACTGGATTGTGATGACGAGCAAGGGTTGGTTGCGCTTTTCAAGCACTCGTTGATGAAGTATCGTTCCTACCTGAGGCAAGCGCACTTCGATGGCAAGCCTCTGAACGAAATTTCTGTAAAGTCTCCGGTGCTACATTTATCCGACGGTGACTGGAATAATCTTTTTACACACTGGTCTCGGCTGCAGCGTAAGGTACCGTCTATGATATCACATCACAATTTGAACTACATTTCTGCATTTGCCTTAATGTCTCACTTGTACGAAAACTGTTAGCAGAAGAACATTCATTCTCAAGGGACCACAGAATCTCGCAACTATACTGCACACTGCATTGCTCTTGTGAGTACCTCTTGCCCTGTATGACCATACTTACTTTCATAGCTGTTTGATTATGTAGCATCACTGCACATGTTAGCCTCGTAATCGTCCATTTGGTGGACATTATAAGATCCGTATGGACTCTTACATAAATTTAGAATCAACCCAATGCTTTTGAAGAGGTTTAGCTCTGCAGTCCTCTTGTAAGGACTAAACGTGGTCTATCACTGTACTTACATTAACAGCTACTCCCTCCGTCCCATAATATAAGAACGTTTTGTACAGTACACCAGTGTTCAAAACACTCTTGTATTATGGGAAGAGGGATTGGTTCATTTTGTAGCATTCTGCATCTTATCTCCCTCGCCCACCATTTACTAAAAAAGATCAGATCTATATTTAATCTTACCAACAAGTAGAATACACAGACAATGCCAGTGTAGAAGTGTAGCCCATTGCTCTTGTCAGTACATTTTGTCCTGTAACGCTTGTACTTCCAGGGATTGGTAGTTGATTATGTAGCATCAATTTGCATCTTATCTTCATTATCCTCTATCCCTTCCAGTATTATCATATCTATAATTACTCTCTACAAAATGTAGAGTACAGGCAATGCTTATGAAGAAGATTCTGTGCTGAAATTCTTGAGTTATCCTTCCCTTGACATGGAGAAGGGCATTATAAAGCCGGTGTTAACTATTAATGTAAGTCAGTCCTTCTAAAGCCTTTATCCTCAACTGCTGTTTAATTTGCTCATACTCCCTATCGTTTACTGCTGTTTAGTTTGTTGTTTCTACCAAAATGCATGTTCGTAAGAACCATAAGTTCTAAGTTTTACTTGTAAAACCAAATTCCTTATTCATACCATGCACATTACTTAATACTCCCTATATGTATGCTTGTTTTTGTGGATCTATAATCCAGTGTGTGGTGAAGCAGCCCACGTTTGCACCTTGTCATCTCCTGTTTTATCTTACTGATGTGGCTGATGATATGAACAACATGCCATGCACATTATCCAAAATAGATACAATGATTTTCTTTGCCCTTCATCTATGCTTGTTATGTTGACATGGTAATCCAGTAGTGTGGTGAAGCTCCCCGCATTATGAACAATGCCAAATTATGCTATTGATATTTTGAACTTACTCTTTATTTTCTAATTTTAAATTGGATAGAATTGACAGAAAAGTTATCATCTTTGTTTATACACGTGCAAAACCTGTCATCTCTCTGCTTTGTTTCAGGGTGATATGCATGATGGCATGCACAAGTCTGATGAAGGCTGTGAGACAAACCCAGCATATATTGCAGCAAAGAAGGCAAAACATCTTGAAGATAGCGAGACAACCCCAAAGTCTTGTCTTGATGTAGTGTTCAAGTTACTTGAGACTAACAGTCAAACAAGCTCACAGAATTCGTTGTCTGAATCAGTTCGACTTCTTTAGTCCCAAATTCTAGCAGAAAGGCATTCTGCAACTCAACTTCGACTTGAAGTCCTATCACTAAGAAAGATTGCGGAGAACACCAATTAGAACCTCATCGCTAAACAGCTACACCTGGAAGCTATGATCGACATGCTAGGCCGCTCTCACAGCCTTGCTCAGCAGCTTGCGCAGCAGTTCCCCCGCAAGGCTAACCTTTCTTGAACTGTCTTGGAAGTGGTCTCGGTTCAGTATTATTTTGTTACACTACAATGGTGCCCAATTTTTGTAATCTGCTTCTTCGTTGCGCTTTATGAACACTGGTGGCGAACTTCGATGCCCAGTGGGTGTAATATACCTTAAATCCTTTATTGCATAGTGTAGGTTTATTCTTAGTTACTATGCCGTAATTTCTTTACTGTATAGAGTAGGTTTGTTCTTAATTCCTACTAGTTACTGCCATCATTCGCTATCTGAAAAAAATCAGATGTAGTCGACCGGACCGAAACATTTGACTCTAACGGGCCAGGTTTTTAGCGGGCCTGAAACGTGCCGAACAGCTCACGGGCCGGCAGCAGCCCGAAATGAACCCCGGCCCATGATTGTGCGAATCAAATCACGGGCTTTTAACAGGCCAAAATTGTCTCGGTCCTTGTTTGTCCCAATCAGATATCGGCTACGAGCAGGCCGGATGCAGACCCGGCCGTAGTTAGGCCCAACTATATGACGGGCTTTTAACAGGATGAAATTAATATAGGGCCGAAATGTTAAACGGACCCTTAACAGGCCAAAACTAATATCAGGCTGAATTACTAAGTGGGCCTTTAGCAAGTGGGCCCAAAAGCATAGTGTCTAGTTGACGGGCCGAATCTGATATGGGCCATAATTGAGCCCAAAGCCTCTTAAAGGGTCGGACCTGACCTGGGCCGTAATTTGGCCCAGAACATGGTAGGCTTTTAACGGGCCGGATCTCATATGGGCCACTATTAGGCCCGGAGCGTGGCAGGCCATTAATGGACCGGATCAAATATGGGCTGGCATTTGGCCCAAAACATGGCAGCCAGTTAATGGGCCGGCCTACTAGGGTCCTCAAAATCTTGTGGGCCTACAGCTGGGTCGGCCCATTAATGTCAGCGAAATCTCGTGGGCCTTTAGCTGGGCCGGCCCATTATGATCCGCAAGAATCTTGTGGGCCTTTACCTGGGCCGGCCCATTATGGCACACAAAAATCTTGTGGGCCTTTACCTTTTTTGAGGGGGAAAAACCAAGTTTATTCAATAAAGTCCACATGAAGTGGGATACATCTCTGGTCATGAGGAGCGCCGAACCAGACGTGGCGTCCCGGACCTCTCGAGAGGGAAAACTTGGCTAAACTATGTGCTTCATAATTCACAGCATGACTCTCAAAGGAAAAAGTACAATTAAAGAAAGATGCTCTAAGATTTATCTCCGCGATGATCGCTCCATACGTCCCGTGTGACTTCCTGTTGATATCTGAGACGACTTGTTGGCAGTCTGAAGCAATAACAAAATTATGGATACCCATATCTTCTGCAAGGGATAATGCCTCCCGACAAGCAAAAGCTTCAAGTGTTTCCGGATCTTCCACTCCCTCGACCACTAGAGCCGAGCTGCCCATGTATTTTCCATCTGCATCTCTGTAAACTGCCGCCGCAGATCCTCCTCTTCTTGCCATGACCCCAGCGTCCACATGAATCTTGCAATATCCAGCAGGAGGTTTCTTAGGCCGACGCTGAATGGATGGAGCAGCCGCTGGCGAGGCATCCCGAGCTGGTCCCTTCGTCTTAATAGTATCTAGTTCTGTAATGAACTGTCCAATAAAACCGAAGGTAGATTGGGGGCTCTGAAATATGGCTTCATGAATAGCTTTACGTCGGGAATGCCAAATGGACCAAAGTGTAACTTTTGCGAGGATAAATTTCTCATGTGATAACATTTTCATGAGTGTGAACAGCCACTGCCTCGCACTTGGCTCCGTGCTCTCTATGATTTTATGTGTGATGTCCTCAACAATCAGTGCCCAGACACTCCTTGATGATGAGCACTCTAACAAAGAGTGACGCCATGAATCCCGGTTACAACAAAGCCCGCACTGGTCAGAATCAGCCATATGTCGGTTTGCCCTGACATCGTTTGTTGGAAGGGAGTGCTTCGAGAGTCTCCATAAGAACATACGAATTTTCCCTGGCACCTCCGTCTTCCATAATCTCTTCCATGATCCCTCCTCTGCAATGGAGTTTTATGGTCCCGCAGACCCTTCTAACCACGCCTCCCTTCTTAGTTTAGTTGCAACTAGCATCTTGTACACAGACTTTATAGTAAAGACTCCATGTTTCTCATAGTACCAAGCCCAGAAGTCGCTTAAGTTCCTTGTACACAAAGGCAATGCAAGTATGACCTGTGCATCTATTGGCATAAAATGTTCTTGGACAAGTTGCATGTTCCATGATGCTTTTGCGCCGATAATGAGCTCAAACACCCTGGTGGGAGGGTTTGGAGCAATACTTCCGAGGGGTCGAAACATCCCCTCACGTGGCAACCAATTCTGGCCCCATATATGAGTTGTTTCTCCGTTCCCAATCCTTCTGATCAGTCCCTGACGTAGTGTATCCCTGCCCTCAATGATGGCATGCCACACTTGGCTAGGGTGGCTTCCTAGTTCGGCCTCCAGTATATCCGAATTTGGGTAGTATACACTTTTCAAAATACGTGTGCTCAAGGTTTCTGGATTCTGCAGCAGCCTCCAAGCTTGTTTATCCAGCATTGCTAAGTTAAAGAGCTCAAAATCTTTGAATCCCAAACCCCCCATGCCCTTGGGCTGTGTCATAGTTTTCCAGGAGACCCAATGAGGCTTCCGTTTTCCTTCCTTGCTACCCCACCAAAATTTTCTAATAAGCATGTTCAGGTGTTCACATAAATCTCTTGGGAGCTTGAAACAAGACATAGAAAAAACCGGTACTCCTTGTGCCACAGATTTAACCAACACTTCCTTTCCCGCTGAGGAGATGGTGCGTTCAATCCAGCCCCGAACCTTACTCCACAGACGGTCTTTTAAATACTTAAAAGCACCATTCTTTGAGCTCCCTATATCAGATGGCATCCCCAAATATTTCTCATTAAGGGTCTCATTAGGAACATGGAGTATCTCTTTGATCTCTTGTCTCACAGAATCGGGAATCCCCTTGTTGAAGTATATAGACGATTTTGCATGGTTTATTCACTGCCCAGTCACCTGGCAATATGTCTCCAGAACATGGTACACCTCGTTAGCGACCACACCATTGGCCTTGATAAACAGCAGGCTGTCATCGGCGAATAAAAGATGGCTGATAGGTGGTGCCGTCGGAGCAACCTGCAAACCAGTTAAGTTGGATGACTCACTCTTTGATTTTAAGAGGCACGAAAGGCCCTCTGCTGCTAGCAAGAACAAGTATGGAGATATCGGGTCCCCTTGTCTGATCCCTCGCGAAGGTTTGAAATGTTGTAGTTTCTTTCCATTGAATAAGACAGAGAAACTGACTGTGGTTACCAGGCCCATAACAATATCAACCCACTTGTTGCTGAAACCCAGCTTAAGCATTATAGCTCTGAGGTACGGCCATTCCACCCTGTCATAAGCTTTCATCATATCAAGCTTAAGAGCACATGACTGGTGTTTCTTGGCTTTGTTCCTCTTCATGAAGTGCAGGCATTCATAGGCAGTTATAATATTGTCTGTGATCAGTCTACTTGGGACAAAGGCTGACTGTTCCTCTGATATAATTTCAGGCAGCACCTCTTTCAGTCTGTTAGCTATCACCTTTGACGCAATTTTATACAAAACATTGTAGAGGATAATTGGGCGGAATTGTGACAGGAGCGTTGGGTTTTTTTACCTTTGGGATTAACACCAATACGGTATCATTGATGCACTCCGCTGATTATATACCTTCTACAATCCTCAGTACAGCCTTTGTAACATCGTCCCCACATAAGTCCCAATGGTGCTGAAAGAAGTGCGTCGGGAATCCGTCCAGGCCGGGCGCTTTGGTTGGGTACATTTGAAAGAGAGCTTTTTTAACTTCCTCTTTTCTATACGGCGCATTCAGAGACTCATTAATTTCTGTAGTTACTTTTGTAGGTACCGTATCAAGGACTTGGTCCATATCATGCACTCCTCTGACGTGTACAAATCTCTATAAAAACTATTGGTCAGATTTTCCATCTCCGGCATATTATCAGTCATCTGCCCATCCGGTCTTTGAAGTGCTCTAATCTGGTTCTTTCTTCTTCTACGACTCGCTCGGAGGTGGAAAAAGTATGTATTCTTATCACCATGCATTAGCCATTCGAGACGGGCTCGCTGGCGCCACAAAATTTCCTCCCTGTGACATAATTCAGTGAGCCTCTCAATTAATTTTAATTCAATGTGTGTCGGACCAAATATATTTGGGGATTCCCGCAGCTCCTGTAGCTCCTTTTTCAGACGCTGAATGTCGCGCCGTATGTTTCCAAAGTTTGTCCTTTCCCATGCGAACAAATCTGTTGAAAGCGACCTCAACCTATCATTGAGAGAAGCGACCGTATCTCCTGCTCCATTGGCCCATGCATTCTGGACAGCAGGTTTTAGCGTGGGGTCACGTTCCCATGCAATTTCATACTTAAATGCTTTTGGGGACCGCCTGCATGCCTCGCCATGCATGAAGTTCACGTAGATTGGGACGCGGTCACTGGTAGCAGCCGTCTTGTGCTCGAGCTTAGCCGATGGAAAAGCAATACACCAGGCTGGGTTAGCCACTCCACGGTCTAGACGCACCCGTGTATATGTACCTCATGTCACCTTTTTCTCAAAGGTCCAACTTGTGCCCGTATAGCCTATATCCGTGAGTCCACATGTATCAAGGGCGTCCCTAAATGCGTCCATCTACGCTTGACTCCTGTTACCCACTCCATCATGTTCATGGGCATGTAAAACTTCATTGAAATCTCCGAAGACGAGCCATGGTGTATCGCTAGCACCCACAATTCCTCGAAGCATATCCCACGTTTTGTATCTTTCGTTTACTTGTGCTTCTCCATAAACAGAAGTGACCCTTGTTTTCATATCAACCAGCTCATCAATTACTACGTCAATGTGATACTGAGAATAACCAACAATCTCAAGCTTTATTTCTTCGTTCCAAAAAATTCCTAAGCCACCACTTCTGCCAGAGCTACTAACAACAAAACTCTTATTATAGCCTAAAGAACCAACCAAACTCTCGACTCTAGAACCCTCTATTTGAGTTTCCAAGATACAAAGTACAGAGGGGGTAAACTGCTTCGTTAGGTCTTGAAGCTCTCGAACTGTCGCGGGTTTGCCAGCCTCGCGATAGTTCCAACAAAGAAGACTCATTGTGCTAGGCGCGACCCCACTAGGGAGCCCGCCAAACGCGCATCAGGGGTTTTGTTTGCAGTCGTGTTCTTTCCATTGGTCTTCTCATTTGTCAACGTTCTTGGTTTGTTCCTTTTCTGCTCCTATTTTGAGGATGGACTAGGTGGAACCTCAGTTGGACCCGGAAGTAGCAGAAGGTTGCTTGCAACGGGCGCTGGTGCCAAAGAATCCATCCCGGCTCCCCTCTTCCTGTTCCTTTCTGCCTCCATCATGGAGACGTCTCTGTCCTCCTGTTCTCTGTCAGCTTCAGAAGGATCTTTCGAGGTTGTATGCTCTGCGGGTCCGCATGCACGACCGTGACCCCTTCCCGATCGTCCTCTGCCCCATCCGCCTCATGATCCACTGCCTTCAGATGAGTTGCGGCCTTCTCCTGGCCCGTTACCCGGACCTTTGAACCAAGTTGCTCTTAGGTCTTTGAAAACAAGGGCTTTCGGGGGGTGAACTCCATCACCACACTCCTTGAACAGATGGCCCATGTACCCACAAACCGCACACCAGTCCGGAAGGCGTTCGTATTTCACCCTAAAGATCACCCTCTGGAGCGAATCTTTCCTCTTGATCACCAGCGACACGGCGTTCTTAAGAGGTTTTGTAACATCAATTCTCAGTCGAACCCGTGCAAAATTCCCCTCCAAATCACGAGATTTTGGCTCTGCAAAGATGAACTCTCCCACTGTAGCGGAAAGAGCTTTGATCTTGGGAAAGAAACCATCTGGAAGATCATGGATCTGCATCCATATCTCAATCTTATTCAGCTCAATTGTTGACGGCTTGTTGAACCCATCATACTGCGCGATGACCACGGCCTTCCCTTTGAACATCCACAGGCCTTCCTCCATGACGCGCTCCCAACCACCGAGGCAGCCAAACCGCATCGTATAGAGGTTATCCTCGAGAGGACGGATCTTTACCTCCTTAGCCAAATCCCATGCAATCCTCATGTTTCTCAAGAACCAATATTGGCTATAGGGTTTTTCTGTGTGAACCCTAGCGATTGCCATCCACCAGGTCGATTCCACCGGTAGTTCCTCGTCCTCAATCACAACATCTTGGAGATCATCCTCTTTCAGCCCTAATTCCTCCATCATCGCCTCCAGGTCGGAGACCGCCTGTCTTGATCCCGGTGCAATATCCTCCATTATGGCCGCAAAATCTTGTGGGCCTTTAGCTGGGCCGGCCCATTATGGTCCACAAAATCTTTTGGGCCTTCAGTTGGGCCGGCCCATTTAAACTTGATGGGCCGGTCCACGTGTCAACATATCATAGGCGCGTCTCACCCATTGGATGAGTGACACATGTGCCAACGCGGGCCTGACACATGTCTCCTCCAGCCAATGATGATTTTACATGTGGAAAATCCCCATTGGTCGGGGCTGTTAACGGGTTATCGGATCCAAAACCCGACCCGATAGCTTAACAGCGTTCCGTTACGGTGGATGCCACGTTTCGGTCACCCTTGACGAAAGCACTTCTGTGACGCGCGATTTATCATCATGGAAGTGGACACTTCCGTGATGATAATTTTGGTAATGTCATGGAACACTTCTACGACAGCACAGGTATGACTATCTTGATTCTGTCATAAATTTGTCATGGATGTACATGCATGACAAAAAACGCTACCTACTGTGACAAACACGTCTCATCACGGAAGTGTATTTTTTTGTAGTGATACTAGTGACAATCTGTTTGTCTATGTATTCACACATGTATCATGTTTTCGGTTAATACAATTCTAGCATGAATAATAAACAGTTATCATGATATAAGGAAATAAATAATAACTTTATTATTGCCTCTAGGGCATATTTCCTTCAGTCTCCCACTTGCACTAGAGTCAATCATCTAGATACACAATAATGATTCTAACACCCATGGAGTCTTGGTGCTGATTATGTTTTGCTCGTGGAAGAGGCTTAGTCAACGGGTCTGCAACATTCAGATTCGTATGTATCTTGCAAATCTCTATGTCTCCCACCTGGACTTGATCCCGGATGGAGTTGAAGCGTCTCTTGGTGTGCTTGGTTCTCTTGTGAAATCTGGATTCCTTTGCCAAGGAAATTGCACCAGTATTGTCACAAAAGATTTTCATTGGACCCGATGCACTAGGTATGACACCTAGATCGGATATGAACTCCTTCGTCCAGACTCCTTCATTTGTTGCTTCCGAAGCACCTATGTACTCCGCTTCACACGTAGATCCTGCCACAACGCTTTGTTTGGAACTGCACCAACTGACAGCTCCACCGTTCAATGTAAACACGTATCCGGTTTGCGATTTAGAATCATCCGGATCAGTGTCAAAGCTTGCATCAACGTAACCATTTACGATGAGCTCTTTGTCACCTCCATAAACGAGAAACATATCCTTAGTCCTTTTCAGGTATTTCAGGATGTTCTTGACCGTTGTCCGGTGATCCACTCCTGGATTACTTTGGTACCTCCCTGCTAAACTAATAGCAAGGCACACATTAGGTCTGGTACACAGCATTGCATACATGATAGAGCCTATGGCTAAAGCATAGGGAACATCTTTAATTTTTCTCTCTATCTTCTGGAGTGGTCGGGCATTGAGTCTTACTCAACTTCACACCTTGTAACACAGGCAAGAATCCTTTCTTTGCCTGATCCATTTTGAACTTATTCAAAACTTTGTCAAGGTATGTGCTTTGTGAAAGTCCTTATCAAGCGTCTTGATCTATCTCTATAGATCTTGATGCCCAATATGTAAGCAGCTTCCCTGAGGTCTTTCATTGAAAAACTCTTATTCAAGTATTCTTTTATGCTATCCAGAAATTCTATATCATTTCCAAACAACAATATGCCATCCACATATAATATTAGAAATGCTACAGAGCTCCCAGCCACTTTCTTGTAAATACAGGCTTCTCCAAAAGGCTGTATAAAACCATATGCTTTGATCACACTATCAAAACGTTTATTCCAACTCCGAGAGGCTTGCACCAGTCCATAAATGGATCGCTGGAGCTTGCACACTTTGTTAGCACCCTTTGGATCGATAAAACCTTCAGGTTGCATCATATACAACTCTTCTTCCAGAAATCCATTCAGGAATGCAGTCTTTACATCCATTTGACAAATTTCATAATCATAAAATGCGGCAATCGCTAACATGATTCGGACAGACTTAAGCATCGCTACGGGTGAGAAAGTCTCATCGTAGTCAATACCTTGAACTTGTCGAAAACCTTTTGCAACAAGTCGAGCTTTATAGACAGTAACATTACCGTCAGCGTCAGTCTTCTTCTTGAAGATCCATTTATTTTCAATGGCTTGCCAATCAACGGGCAAGTCAACCAAAGTCCACACTTTGTTCTCATACATGGATCCCATCTCAGATTTCATGGCCTCAAGCCATTTTGCGGAATCTGGGCTCACCATCGCTTCTTCATTGTTCGTAGGTTCGTCATGGTCTAGTAACATAACCTCCAGAATAGGATTACCGTACCACTCTGGTGCGGATCTTACTCTGGTTGACCTACGAGGTTCAGTAACAACTTGATCTGAAGTTTCATGATCATCATCATTAACTTCCTCACTAATTGGTGTAGGTGTCACAGGAACCGGTTTCTGTGATGAACTACTTTCCAATAAGGGAGCAGGTACAGTTACCTCATCAAGTTCTACTTTCCTCCCACTCACTTCTTTCGAGAGAAACTCCTTCTCTAGAAAGATTCCAAATTTAGCAACAAAAGTCTTGCCTTCGGATCTGTCATAGAAGGTGTACCCAATAGTCTCTTTTGGGTATCCTATGAAGACACATTTCTCTGATTAGGGTTCGAGCTTCTCAGGTTGAAGCTTTTTCACATAAGCATTGCAGCCCCGAACTTTAAGAAATGACAACTTTGGTTTTTTGCCAAACCATAGTTCATAAGGCGTCGTCTCAACGGATTTTGATGGTTCCCTATTTAACGTGAATGCGGCTGTCTCTAGAGCATAACCCCAAAATGATAGCGGTAAATCAGAAAGAGACATCATAGATCGCACCATATCTAGTAAAGTACGATTACGACGTTCAGACACACCATTACGATGTGGTGTTCCGGGTGGCGTGAGTTGCGAAACTATTCCGCATTGTTTCAAATGAAGACCAAACTCGTAACTCAAATATTCTCCTCCAGGATCAAATCGTAGAAACTTTATTTTCTTGTTACGATGATTTTCAGCTTCACTCTGAAATTCTTTGAACTTTTCAAATGTTTCAGACTTATGTTTCATTAAGTAGATATACCCATATCTGCTTAAATCATCTGTGAAGGTGAGAAAATAACGATACCCGCCGCGAGCCTCAATATTCATCGTACCACATACATCTGTATGTATGATTTCCAACAAATCTGTTGCTCGCTCCATAGTTCCGGAGAACGGTGTTTTAGTCATCTTGCCCATGAGGCACGGTTCGCAAGTACCAAGTGATTCATAATCAAGTGGTTCCAAAAGTCCATCAGTATGGAGTTTCTTCATGCGCTTTACATCGATATGACCTAAACGGCAGTGCCACAAATAAGTTGCACTATCATTATCAACTATGTATCTTTTGGCTTCAATATTATGAATATGTGTATCACTACTATCGAGATTTAACAAAAATAGACCACTCTTCAAGGGTGCATGACCATAAAAGATATTACTCATATAAATAGAACAACCATTATTCTCTGATTTAAATGAATAACTGTCTTGCATCAAACAAGATCCAGATATAATGTTCATGCTCAACGCTGGCACCAAATAACAATTATTCAGATCTAAAACTAATCCCGAAGGTAGATGTAGAGGTAGCGTGCCGACCGCGATCACATCGACTTTGGAACCATTTCATATGCGCATCGTCACCTCGTCCTTAGCCAATCTTCGCTTAATCCGTAGCCCCTATTTCAAGTTGCAAATGTTAGCAACAGAACCAATATCAAATACCCAGGTGCTACTGTGAACATTAGTAAGGTACACATCAATAACATGTATATCACATATACCTTTGTTCACCTTGCCATCCTTCTTATCCGCCAAATACTTGGGGCAGTTCCACTTCCAGTGACCAGTCTGCTTGCAGTAGAAGCACTCAGTCTCATTCTTAGGTCCAGACTTGGGTTTCTTCTCTTGAGCAGCAACTTGTTTGCCGATCTTCTTGAAGTTCCCCTTCTTCTTCCCTTTGCCCTTTTTTTCTTGAAACTGGTGGTCTTATTGACCATCAACACTTGATGCTCCTTCTTGATTTCTACCTCCGCAGCCTTTAGCATTGCGAAGAGCTCGGGAATCGTCTTATCCATCCCTTGCATGTTATAGTTCATCATGAAGCTCTTGTAGCTTGGTGACAGTGATTGAATAATTCTGTCAATGACGCTATCATCCGGAAGATTAACTCCCAGTTGAATCAAGTGATTGCAGTACCCAGACATTCTGAGTATATGCTCACTGACAAAACTATTCTCCTCCATCTTGCAGCTGTAGAACTTATTGGAGACTCCATATCTCTCAATCTGGGCATTTGCTTGAAATATTAACTTCAACTCCTAGAACATCTCATATGCTCCATGACGTTCAAAAAGTCGTGGAAGTCCCGGTTCTAAGACGTAAATCATGGCACACTGAACTATCGAGTAGTCATCAACACGCGACTGCCAGGCATTCACAATGTCTGCGGTTGCTGGCACAGGTGGTACACCTAGCGGTGCTTCCAGGACGTAATTCTTCTATGCAGCAATGAGGATAATCCTCAAGTTACGGACCCAGTCCGTGTAATTGCTACCATCATCTTTCAACTTTGCTTTCTCAAGGAACGCATTAAAATTCAACGGAACAACAGCACGGGCCATCTATCTACAATCAACATAGACAAGCAAGATACTATCAGGTACTAAGTTCATGATAAATTTAAGTTCAATTAATCATATTACTTAAGAACTCCCACTTAGATAGACATCCCTCTAATCCTCTAAGTGATCACGTGATCCATATCAACTAAACCATGTCCGATCATCACGTGAGATGGAGTAGTTTCAATGGTGAACATCACTATGTTGATCATATCTACTATATGATTCATGCTCGACCTTTCGGTCTCCGTGTTCCGAGGCCATATCTATTATATGCTAGGCTCGTCAGGTTTAACCTGAGTATTTCGCGTGTGTAACTGTTTTGCACCCGTTGTATTTGAACGTAGAGCCTATCACACCCGACCATCACGTGGTGTCTCAGCACGAAGAACTTTCGCAACGGTGCATACTCAGGGAGAACACTTATACCTTGATAATTTAGTGAGAGATCATCTTATAATGCTACCGTCAATCAAAGCAAGATAAGATGCATAAAAGATAAACATCACATGCAATCAATATAAGTGATATGATATGGCCATCATCATCTTGTGCTTGTGATCTCCATCTCCGAAGCACCGTCATGATCACCATCGTCACCGGCACGAAACCTTGATCTCCATCATAGCACCGTTATCGTCTCGCCAATCTTATGCTTCTACGACTATCGCTACCGCTTAGTGATAAAGTAAAGCATTACAGCGCGATTGCATTGCATACAATAAAGCGACAACCATATGGCTCCTGCCAGTTGCCGATAACTCGGTTACAAAACATGATCATCTCATACAATAAAATTTAGCATCATGTCTTGACCATATCACATCACAACATGCCCTGCAAAAACAAGTTAGACATCCTTTACTTTGTTGTTGCAAATTTTATGTGGCTGCTACGGGCTTAGCAAGAATCGTTCTTACCTACGCATCAAAACTACAACGATAGTTTGTCAAGTTGGTGTTGTTTTAACCTTCACAAGAACCGGGCGTAGCCACACTCGGTTCAACTAAAGTTGGAGAAACTGACACCCGCCAGCCACCTGTGTGCAAAGCACGTCGGTAGAGCCAGTCTCGCATAAGCGTACGTGTAATGTCGGTCCGGACCGCTTCATCCAACAATACCGCCGAACCAAAGTATGACATGCTGGTAAGCAGTATGACTTATATCGCCCACAACTCACTTGTGTTCTACTCGTGCATATGACATCTACGCATAAAACCAGGCTCGGATACCACTGTTGGGGAACGTAGTAATTTCAAAAAAATTCCTACGCACACGCAAGATCATGGTGATGCATAGCAACGAGAGGGGAGAGTGTTGTCCACGTACCCTCGTAGACCGAAAGCGGAAGCGCTCGCACAATGCGGTTGATGTAGTCGTACGTCTTCATGATCCGATCGATCAAGTACCGAACGCACGGCACCTCCGAGTTCAGCACACGTTCAGCCCGAAGACGTCCCTCGAACTCCGATCAACCGAGTGTTGAGGGAGAGTTTTGTCAGCACGACAGCGTGGTGACGATGATGATGTTCTACCGACACAGGGCTTCGCCTAAGCACCGCTACGATATTATCGAGGTGGACTATGGTGGAGGGGGGCACCGCACACGGCTAAAAGATCAATGATCAATTGTTGTGTTTATGGGGTGCCCCCCTTCCCCCGTATATAAAGGAGCAAGGGGGAGAGGCGTCCGTCCAGGAGAGGGGTGCGCCAGGAGGAGTCCTACTCCCACCGGGAGTAGGACTCCCTCCCTTCCTTGTTGGATTAGGAGAAGGGGGAAGGAGGAGGAGAAGAAGAAGGAAAGGGGGGCGCCGCCCCCCCCCTTCCTTGTCCAAATCATACTAGAGGGGGAGGGGGTGCGGCCTGCCCTGGCCGCCCCTCCTCTTCTCCACTAAGGCCCATGTAGGCCCGTTAAACCCCGGGGGGGTTCCGGTAACCCCCGGTACTCTGGTATATATCCGATAACCCCCGAAACCATTCCGGTGTCCGAATATAGTCGTCCAATATATCAATCTTCATGTATCGATCATTTTGAGACTCACCGTCATGTCCGTGATCACATCCGGGACTCCGAACTACCTTTGGTACATCAAAACATATAAACTCATAATATAACTGTGATCGAAACTTTAAGCGTGCGGACCCTACAGGTTCGAGAACTATGTAGACATGACTGATACACGTCTCCGGTCAATAACCAATAGCGGAACCTGGATGCTCATATTGGCTCCCACATATTCTACGAAGATCTTTATCGGTCAAACCGCATAACAACATACGTTGTTCCCTTTGTCATCGGTATGTTACTTGCCGCGAGATTCGATCGTCGGTATCTCAATACCTAGTTCAATCTCGTTACCGGCAAGTCTCTTTACTCGTTCCGTAATACATCATCCCGCAGCTAACTCATTAGTTGCAATTCTTGCAAGGCTTAAGTGATGTGCATTACCGAGTGGGCCCAGAGATACCTCTCCGACAATCGGAGTGACAAATCCTAATCTCGAAATACGCCAACCCAACAAGTACCTTTGGAGACACCTGTAGAGCACCTTTATAATCACCCAGTTACGTTGTGACGTTTGGTAGCACACAAAGTGTTCCTCCGGTAAACGGGAGTTGCATAATCTCATAGTCTACGAACATGTATAAGTCACGAAGAAAGCAATAGCAACAAACTAAACGATCAAGTGCTAAGCTAACGGAATGGGTCAAGTCAATCACATCATTCTCCTAATGATGTGATCCCGTTAATCAAATGACAACTCTTTGTCTATGGCTAGGAAACATAACCATCTTTGATCAACGAGCTAGTCAAGTAGAGGCATACTAGTGACAATGTTATACTAGTGACACTCTGTTTGTCTATGTATTCACACATGTATATGTTTCTAGTTAATACAATTCTAGCATGAATAATAAACATTTATCATGATATAAGGAAATAAATAATAACTTTATTATTGCCTCTAGGGCATATTTCCTTCAGTCTCCCACTTGCACTAGAGTCAATAATCTAGATTACACAGTAATGATTCTAACACCCATGGAGCCTTGGTGCTGATCATGTTTTGCTCGTGGAAGAGGCTTAGTCAACGGGTCTGCAACATTCAGATCCGTATGTATCTTGCAAATCTCTATGTCTCCCACCTGGACTTGATCCCGGATGGAGTTGAAGCGTCTCTTGATGTGCTTGGTTCTCTTGTGAAATCTGGATTCCTTTGCCAAGGCAATTGCACCAGTATTGTCACAAAAGATTTTCATTGGACCCGATGCACTAGGTATGACACCTAGATCGGATATGAACTCCTTCATCCAGACTCCTTCATTTGCTGCTTCCGAAGCAGCTATGTACTCCGCTTCACACGTAGATCCCGCACAACGCTTTGTTTAGAACTGCACCAACTGATAGCTCCACCGTTCAATATAAACACGTATCCGGTTTGCGATTTAGAATCATCCGGATCAGTGTCAAAGCTTGCATCAACGTAACCTTACGATGAGCTCTTTGTCACCTCCATATACGAGAAACATATCCTTAGTCCTTTTCAGGTATTTCAGGATGTTCTTGACCGCTGTCCAGTGATCCACTCCTGGATTACTTTGGTACCTCCCTGCTAAACTAATAGCAAGGCACACATCAGGTCTGGTACACAGCATTGCATACATGATAGAGCCTATGGCTGAAGCATAGGGAACATCTTTCATTTTCTCTCTATCTTCTGCAGTGGTCGGGCATTGAGTCTTACTCAACTTCACACCTTGTAACACAGGCAAGAACTTTCTTTCCTGATCCATTTTGAACTTATTCAAAACTTTGTCAAGGTATGTGCTTTGTGAAAGTCCAATTAAGCGTCTTGATCTATCTCTATAGATCTTGATGCCCAATATGTAAGCAGCTTCACCGAGGTCTTTCATTGAAAAACTCTTATTCAAGTATCCTTTTATGCTATCCAGAAATTCTATATCATTTCCAATCAACAATATGTCATCCACATATAATATTAGAAATGCTACAGAGCTCCCACTCACTTTCTTGTAAATACAGGCTTCTCCAAAAGTCTGTATAAAACCATATGCTTTGATCACACTATCAAAACGTTTATTCCAACTCCGAGAGGCTTGCACCAGTCCATAAATGGATCGCTGGAGCTTGCACACTTTGTTAGCACCCTTTGGATCGATAAAACCTTCAGGTTGCATCATATACAACTCTTCTTCCAGAAATTCATTCAGGAATGCAGTCTTTACATCCATTTGCCAAATTTCATAATCATAAAATGCGGCAATGCTAACATGATTCGGACGGACTTAAGCATCGCTACGGGTGAGAAGGTCTCATCGTAGTCAACTCCTTGAACTTGTCGAAAACCTTTCGCAACAAGTCGAGCTTTGTAGACAGTAACATTACCATCAGCGTCTTTCTTCTTGAAGATCCATTTATTCTTAATGGCTTCCGATCATCGGGCAAGTCAACCAAAGTCCATACTTTGTTCTCATACATGGATCCCATCTCAGATTTCATGGCCTCAAGCCATTTCACGGAATCTGGGCTCATCATCGCTTCCTCATAGTTCGTAGGTTCGTCATGGTCTAGTAACATGACTTCCAGAACAGGATTACCGTACCACTCTGGTGCGGATCTCACTCTGGTTGACCTACGAGGTTTCGGTAGTAACTTGATCTGAAGTTACATGATCATCATCATTAGCTTCCTCACTAATTGGTGTAGGAGTCACAGGAACAGATTTCTGTGATGAACTACTTTCCAATAAGGGAGCAGGTACAGTTACCTCATCAAGTTCTACTTTCCTCCCACTCACTTCTTTCGAGAGAAACTCTTCTCTAGAAAGGATCCATTAGCAAAAATATCTTGCCTTTCGGATCTATGATAGAAGGTGTACCCAACAGTTTCTTTTGGGTATCCTATGAAGACGCACTTTTCGATTTAGGTTTGTGCTTATCAGGCTGAAACTTTTTCACATAAGCATCACAACCCCAAACTTTAAGAAACGACAGCTTAGGTTTCTAGCCAAACCATAGTTCATACGTGTCGTCTCAACGGATTAGACGGTGCCCTATTTAACGTGAATGTAGCTGTCTCTAATGCATAACCCCAAAACGATAGTGGTAAATCGGTAAGAGACATCATAGATGCACCATATCTAATAAAGTACGATTACGACGTTCGGACACACCATTACGCTGTGGTGTTCCAGGTGGCGTGAGTTGCGAAACTATTCCGCATTGTTTCAAATGAAGACCAAACTCGTAACTCAAATATTCTCCTCCACGATCAGATCGTAGAAACTTTATTTTCTTGTTACGATGATTTTCCACTTCACTCTGAAATTATTTGAACTTTTCAAATGTTTCAGATTTATGTTTCATCAAGAAGATATACCCATATCTTACTCAAATCATCTGTGAAGGTCAGAAAATAACGATACCTGCCGCGAGCCTCAACACTCATCGGACTGCATACATCAGTATGTATTATTTCCAACAAGTCTGTTGCTCGCTCCATTGTTCCGGAGAACGGAGTCTTAGTCATCTTGCCCATGAGGCATGGTTCGCAAGCATCAACTGATTCATAATCAAGTGATTCCAAAAGCCCATCAGCATGGATTTTCTTCATGCGCTTTACACCAATATGACCTAAACGGCAGTGCCACAAATAAGTTGCACTATCATTATTAACTTTGCATCTTTTGGCTTCAATATTATGAATATGTGTATCACTACATCGAGATTCAATAAACCATTCACCTTGGGTGTATGACCATTGAATGGGTGTATGACCATTGAAGGTTTTATTCATGTAAACAGAACAACAATTATTCTCTGACTTTAAATGAATAATTGTATTGCAATAAACAAGATCAAATCATATTCATGCTCAACGCAAACACCAAATAACACTTATTTAGGTTCAACACTAATCCCGAAAGTATAGGGAGTGTGCGATGATGATCATATCATTCTTGGAACCACTTCCAACACACATCGTCACTTCACCCTTAACTAGTCTCTGTCCATTTTGCAACTCCCGTTTCGAGTTACTAATCTCAGCAACTGAACTAGTATCAAATACTGAGGGGTTGCTATAAACACTAGTAAAGTACACATCAATAACATGTATATCAAATATACCTTTGTTCACTTTGCCATCCTTCTTATCTGCCAAATACTTGGGGCAGTTCTGCTTCCAGTGACCAGTCCCTTTGCAGTAGAAGCACTTAGTCTCAGGCTTAGGTCTAGACTTGTGCTTCTTCACTTGAGCAGCAACTTGCTTGCCGTTCTTCTTGAAGTTCCCCTTCTTTCCTTTGCCCTTTTCTTGAAACTAGTGATCTTGTCAACCATCAACACTTGATGCTTTTCTTGATTTATACCTTCGTCGATTTCGGCATCACGAAGAGCTTGGGAATCATTTCCGTTATCCCTTGCATATTATAGTTCATCACGAAGTTCCAATAACTTGGTGATAGTGACTAGAGAACTCTGTCAATCACTATCTTATCTGGAAGATTAACTCCCACTTGATTCAAGTGATTGTAGTACTCAGACATTCTGAGCACATGCTCACTAGCTGAGCTATTCTCCTCCATCTTGTAGGCAAAGTGCTTGTCAAAGGTCTCATACCTTTCGACATGGGCATGAGTCTGAAATACTAATTTCAACTCTTGGAACATCTCATATGCTCCGTGGCATTCAAAACGTCTTTGAAGCCCCGATTCTAAGCCGTAAAGCATGGTGCACTAGACTATCAAGTAGTCATCATATCGAGCTCGCCAAATGTTCATAACATCTGCATCTGCTCCTGCAATCGGTCTGTCACCTAGCGGTGCATCAAGGACATAATTCTTCTGTGCAGCAATGAGGATAATCCTCAGATCACGGATCCAATCTGCATCATTGCTACTAACATCTTTCAACTTAGTTTTTCTCTAGAACATATCAAAATAAACGGGGAGCTACATCGCGAGCTATTGATCTACAACATAGTTATGCAAATACTATCAGGACTAAGTTCATGATAAATTAAAGTTCAATTAATCATATTACTTAAGAACTCCCACTTAGATAGACATCCATCTAGTCATCTAAATGATCATGTGATCCAAATAAACTAAACCATGTCCGGTCATCACGTGAGATGGAGTAGTTTTCAATGGTGAACATCACTATGTTGATCATATCTACTATATGATTCACACTCGACCTTTCGGTCTCCAATGTTCTGAAGCCATATCTGCATATGCTAGGCTCGTCAAGTTTAACCTGAGTATTCCGCATGTGCAAAATTGGCTTGCACCCGTTGTATGTGAACGTAGAGCTTATCACACCCGATCATCACGTGGTGTCTGGGCACGATGAACTTTCGCAACGGTGCATACTCAGGGAGAACACTTGTACCTTGAAATTTAGTGAGAGATCATCTTATAATGCTACCGTCGAACTAAGCAAAATAAGATGAATAAAAGATAAACATCACATGCAATCAAAATATGTGACATGATATGGCCATCATCATCTTGTGCCTTTGATCTCCATCTCCAAAGTACCGTCATGATCTCCATCGTCACCGGCATGACACTATGATCTCCATCATCTTGATCTTTATCAACGTGTCGTCACATGGTCGTCTCGCCAATTATTGCTTTTGCAACTATTGCTATCGCATAGCGATAAAGTAAAGCAATTATATGGCGCTTGCATCTTATGCAATGAAGAGACAACCATAAGGCTTCTGCCAGTTGCCGATAACTTCAACAAAACATGATCATCTCATACAAAAACTTATATCTCATCACGTCTTGACCATACAACAACAAAACATGATCATCTCATACAACAACAGAACATGATCATCTCATACAACAACTTATATCTCATAAAACATGACCATATCACATCACAACATGCCCTGCAAAAACAAGTTAGACGTCCTCTACTTTGTTGTTGCAAGTTTACGTGGCTGCTACGGGCTGAGCAAGAACCGTTCTTACCTACGCATCAAAACCACAATGATAGTTTGTCAAGTTAGTGATGTTTTAACCTTCTCAAAGACCGGGCGTAGCCACACTCGATTCAACTAAAGTTGGAGAAACTGACACCCGCCAGCCACCTGTGTGCAAAGCACGTCGGTAGAACCAGTCTCGTGTAAGCGTACACGTAATGTCGGTCCGGGCCGCTTCATCCAACAATACCGCCGAACCAAAGTATGACATGCTGGTAAGTAGTATGACTAGTATCACCCACAACTCACTTGTGTTCTACTCGTGCATATAACATCTACGCATAAACCAGGCTCGGATGCCACTGTTGGGGAACGTAGTAACTTCAAAAAAAATCCTACGCACACGCAAGATCATGGTGATGCATAGCAACGAGAGGGGAGAGTATCGTCCACGTACCCTCGTAGACTATAAGCGGAAGCGTTATGAGAACGCGGTTGATGTAGTCGAACGTCTTCACGATCCGACCGATCCAAGTACCGAACGCACGGCACCTGCGAGTTCAGCACACGTTCAGCTCGATGACGTCCCACGAACTCCGATCCAGCATAACTTCACGGGAGAGTTCCGTCAGCACGATGGCGTGTTGACGGTGATGATGTTGCTACCGACGCAGGGCTTCACCTAAGCAGGGCTACGATATGACCGAGGTGGATTATGGTGGAGGGGGGCACCGCACACGGCTAAGGGATCAATGATCAACTTGTGTGTCTACAGGTGCCCCCTGCCCCCATATATATAGGAGCAAGGGGGAGGCCGGCCGACCCTCTATGGCGCGCCAGGAGGAGGAGTCCTCCTCCTAGTAGGAGTAGGACTCCCCTCTTTCCTACTCCTACTAGGAGGGGGAAAGGAAGGGGGAGAGGGAGAAGGAAAGGGCCCCCCCTCTCCTAGTCAAATTCAGACCAGAGGGGAGGGGCGCGTGGCCTGCCCTAGGCCAGCACTCTCTCTCTCCACTAAGGCCCATAAGGCCCATTATTTCTCCCGGGGGGTCCGGTAACCCTCCGACATTCCGGTTTTCTCCGAAATCACCCGGAACACTTCCGGTGTCCGAATATAGTCGTCCAATATAATGATATTTACGTCTCGACCATTTCGAGACTCCTCGTGATGTCCGTTATCATATCCGAGACTCCTAACTACCTTCAGTACATCAAAACACAAAAACTCATAATAGATCGTCACCGAACTTTAAGCGTGCGGACCCTACGGGTTCGAGAACTATGTAGACATGACCGAGACACGTCTCCGGTCAATAACCAATAGCGGAACCTGGATGTTCATATTGTCTCCCACATATTCTATGAAGATCTTTATCGGTCAAACCGCATAACAGCATACGTTGTTCCCTTTGTCATCGGTATGTTACTTGCCCGAGATTCGATCATCGGTATCTCAATACCTAGTTCAATCTTGTTACCGGCAAGTCTCTTTACTCGTTCTATAATGCATCATCTCGCAACTAACTCATTAGTCACAATGCTTGCAGGGCTTATAGTGATGTGCATTACCGACTGGGCCCAGAGATACCTCTCCGACAATCGGAGTGACAAATCCTAATCTTGATCTATGTCAACTCAACAAGTACCATCGGAGACACCTGTAGAGCACCTTTATAATCACCCAGTTATGTTGTGATGTTTGGTAGCATACAAAGTGTTCCTTCGGTAATTGGGAGTTACATAATCTCATAGTCATAGGAACATGTATAAGTCATGAAGAAAGCAATAGCAGTAAACTAAAACGATCAAGTGCTAAGCTGACGAAATGGGTCAAGTCAATCACATCATTCTCCTAATGATGTGATCCCGTTTATCAAACGACAACTCATGTCTATGGTTAGGAAACATAACCATCTTTGATCAACCAGCTAGTCAAGTAGAGGCATACTAGTGACATTCTGTTTGTCTATGTATTCACACATGTATCATGTTTCTGGTTAATACAATTCTAGCATGAATAATAAACATTTATCATGATATAAGGAAATAAATAATAACTTTATTATTGCCTCTAGGGCATATTTCCTTCAGATGTTTGGCGATTGTGGGGGGAACCGTTGGCCTAACGGCCGAGCGAGCGCCCATGGTAAAACCGCCGAGCTAGAGGACCTGTCCTGGAATTAAGGCCCTTCCACAAGTGATATTGTCATTGATGACAAGGCGAGCCATCGATCCTTCTATCGACAACACAATGGAACTCTCAATGAAAGCACCAATGTCGGTGTCAAAACCGGCCGATCTCGGGTAGGGGGTCCCGAACTGTGCGTCTGAGGATCGAAGGTAACAAGGGACAAAGGGAACACGATGTTTACCCAGGTTTGGGCCCTCTTAATGGAGGTAAAACCCTACGTCCTGCTTGATTGTATTTGATGAGTATAGGGGTTACAAGAGTTGATCTACCTCGAGACCGTAATGGCTAAACCCTAGATGTCTAGCCCATGTGAATTCTGATAGCCTCTACTGACTAAACCCTCCGGTTTATATACACACCGGAGGGGCCTAGGGTTGTACATAGTCGGTTCGTGGAAGAAGGAAGTTACATATCCGGACATCAATCTTGTCATCCACGCATAGGAGAGTCCTACCCGGACACGAGGGAAAGCCTTATGCTTTGTATCTTCACGGCCCATCAGTCCAGCCCATATCGAATAGCCCGGACACCCGAGGACCCCCTAATCCAGGACTCCCTCATGCACCTAGAACACAAAAACACCAATCGTTAGCCGTGTGCGGCGCCCCCTCCACAATTTACACCCCGGTCATTGCTACCTCTTGAGCACTGCGTTGGTTTTCCCCGAAGAGGAATGGATGATGCAGCAAAGTTGCGTAAGTATTTCCCTCAGTTTTTGAGAACCAAGGTATCAATCTAGTAGGAGGCTACGCGCGAGTCCCTCGTACCTGCACAAAACAAATAAATCCTCGCAACCAATGCAAATAGGGGTTGTCAATCCCTATAAGGCCACTTATGAGAGTGAGATCTGATAGATATGATAAAGATAATATTTTTGGTATTTTTGTGATAAAGATGCAAAGTAAAATAAAGGCAAAGTAAATAGCAAAGGAAATAACTAGGTAGTAGGAGATTGATATGATAAAGATAGGCCCGGGGGCCATAGGTTTCACTAGTGGCTTCTCTCGCGAGCATAAGTATCTACGGTGGGTGAACAAATTACTGTTGAGCAATTGACAGAATTGAGCATAGTTATGAGAATATCTAGGTATGATCATGTATATGGGCATCACGTCCGAGACAAGTAGACCGACTCCTGCCTGCATCTACTACTATTACTCCACTCATCGACCGCTATCCATCATGCATCTAGAGTATTAAGTTAAAACAGAATAACGCCTTAAGCAAGATGACATGATGTAGAGGGATAGACTCATGCAATATGAAGAAAACCCCATCTTGTTATCCTCAATGGCAACAATACAATACATGCCTTGCTACCCCTACTGTCACTAGGAAAGGACACCGCAAGATTGAACCCAAAGCTAAGCACTTCTCCCATTGCAAGAAAGATCAATCTAGTAGGCCAAACCAAACTGATAATTCGAAGAGACTTGCAAAGATAACCGATCATACATAAAAGAATTCAGAGAAGATTCAAATATTATTCATAGATAGACTTGATCATAAACCCACAATTCATCGGTCTCAACAAACACACCGCAAAAAGAAGATTACATCGAATAGATCTCCACAAGAGAGGGGGAGAACATTGTATTGAGATCCAAAAAGAGAGAAGAAGCCATCTAGCTACTAACCATGGACCCGTAGGTCTGAGGTAAACTACTCACACTTCATCGGAGAGGCTATGGTGTTGATGTAGAAGCCCTCCATGATCGATGCCCCCTCCGGCGGAGCTCCGGAACAGGCCCCAAGATGGGATCTTGTGGATACAGAAAGTTACGACGGTGGAATTAGGGTTTTGGCTCTGTATCTGATCGTTTGGGGGTACATGGATATATATAGGAGGAAGGAGTACGTCGGTGGAGAAACAGGGGGCCCACGAGGGTGGAGGGCGCACCTGGGGTAGGCAGGCGTGCCCCCTACCTCGTGGCCTCCTCTCTTGTGCCTTGACGTAGGGTCCAAGTCTCCTGGGTCTTATTCGTTGAGAAAATCACGTCCCCGAAGGTTTGATTCCGTTTGGACTCCATTTGATATTCCTTTTCTTCAAAACCCTAAAACAGGCAAAAACAACAATTCTGGCCTGGGCCTCCGGTTAATAGGTTAGTCCCAAAAATAATATAAAAGTGGATAATAAAGCCCAATAATGTCCAAAACAGTAGATAATATAGCATGGAGCAATCAAAAATTATAGATACGTTGGAGACGTATCAAGCATCCCCAAGCTTAATTCCTGCTCGTCCTCGAGTAGGTAAATGATAAAAACGGAATTTTTGATGCGGAGTGCTACTTGGCATAATTTTAATGTAATTCTTCTTAATTGTGGTATGAATATTCAGATCCGAAAGATTCAAGACAAAAGTTCATATTGACATAAAAATAATAATACTTCAAGCATACTAACTAAGCAATTATGTCTTCTCAAAATAACATGGCTAAAGAAAGTCATCCCTACAAAATCATATAGTCTGGCTATGCTCTATCTTCACCGCACAAAATATTTAAATCATGCACAACCCTGATGACAAGCCAAGCAATTGTTTCATACTTTTGACATTATCAAAACTTTTTCAATCTTCACGCAATACATGAGCGTGAGCCATGGATATGGCACTATAGGTGGAATAGAGTGGTGGTTGTGGAGAAGACAAAAAGGGGAAGATAGTCTCACATCAACTAGGCGTATCAACGGGCTATGGAGATGCCCATCAATAGATATCAATGTGAGTGAGTAGGGATTGACATGCAATGGATGCACTAGAGCTATAAGTATATGAAAGCTCAAAAAGAAACTAAGCGGGTGTGCATCCAACTTGCTTGCTCATGAAGACCTAGGGCATTTTGAGGAAGACCATCATTGGAATATACAAGCCAAGTTCTATAATGAAAATTTCCCACTAGTATATGAAAGTGATAACATGAGAGACTCTCTACTATGAAGATCATGGTGCTACTTTGAAGCACAAGTGTGGTAAAAGGATAGTAGCATTGTCCCTTCACTCTTTTTCTCTCATTTTTTGGGCCTTTTCTCTTTTTTATGGCCTCTTTTCTCTCTTTTTTCGTCCGGAGTCTCATCCCGACTTGTGGGGGAATCATAGTCTCCATCATCCTTTCCTCACTGGGACAATGCTCTAATAATGATGATCATCACACTTTTATTTTTCTTACAACTCAACAATTACAACTCGATACTTAGAACAAAGTATGACTCTATATGAATGCCTCCGGCGGTGTACCGGGATATGCAATGACTCATGAGTGACATGTATGAAAGAATTATGAATGGTGGCTTTGCCACAAATACGATGTCGACTACATGATCATGCTAAGCAATATGACAATGATGGAGTGTGTCATAATAAACGAAATGGTGGAAAGTTGCATGGCAATATATCTCGGAATGGCTATGGAAATGCCATAGTAGGTAGGTATGGTGGCTGTTTTGAGGAAGGTATATGGTGGGTATGATACCGGCGAAAGGTGCACGGTATTAGAGAGGCTAGCAAAGGTGGAAGGGTGAGAGTGCGTATAATCCATGGACTCAACATTAGTCATAAAGAACTCATATACTTATTGCAAAAATCTACAAGTTATCAAAGCAAAGTATTACGTGCAAGCTCCTAGGGGGGTAGATTGGTAGGAAAAGACCATCGCTCGTCCCCGGCCGCCACTCATAAGGAAGACAATCAATAAATAAATCATGCTCCAACTTCATCACATAACGGTTCACCATACGTGCATGCTACGGGAATCACAAGCTTCAACACAAGTATTTCTCAAATTCACAACTACTCAACTAGCATGACTTTAATATCACCATCTTCATGTCTCGAAACAATTATCAAGCATCAAACTTATCATAGTATTCAACACACTCATAAGAAAGTTTTATTATTAATCTTGTGTACCAAGCATATTAAGATTTTAAGAAAATTACCATGCTATTTAAGACTCTCAAAATAATCTAAGTGAATCATGAGAGATCAATAGTTTCTATAAAACAAATCCACCACCGTGCTCTAAAAGATATAAGTGAAGTACTAGAGCAAAATTATATAACTCAAAAGATATAAGCGAAGCACATAGGGTATTCTAACAAATTCCAAATCATATATGGCTCTCTCAAAAGGTGTGAGGATGATTGTGGTAAACTAACAAGCAAATACTCAAATCATATAAGACGCTCCAAGCAAAACACATATCATGTGGCGAATAAAAATATAGCTCCAAGTAAAGTTACCGATAGAAGTAGACGAAAGAAGGGATGCCTTCCGGGGCATCCCCAAGCTTTGGCTTTTGGGTGTCCTTAGATTATCTTGGAGGTGCCATGGGCATCCCCAAGCTTAGGCTCTTGCCACTCCTTGTTCCATAATCCATCAAATCTTTACCCAAAACTTGAAAACTTCACAACACAAAACTTAAAGTAGAAAATCTCGTGAGCTCCGTTAGCGAAAGAAAACAAAAGACAACTTCAAGGTACTGTAATGAACTCATTCTTTATTTATATTGGTGTTATACCTACTGTATTACAACTTCTCTATGGTTTATAAACTATTTTACTAGCCATAGATTCATCAAAATAAGCAAACAACACACGAAGAACAGAATCTGTCAAAAAACAGAACAGTCTGTAGTAATCTGTAGCTGGCGCAAGATCTGGAACCACAAAAATTCTAAAATAAATTTCTGGACGTGAGGAATTTATCTATTAATCATCTGAAAAAATAATTAACTAAATATCACTTTCCAAATAAAAATGGCAGCAGTTCTCGTGAGCGCTAAAGTTTCTGTTTTTTACAGCAAGTTCAACAAGACTTTCCCCAAGTCTTCCCAACGGTTCTACTTGGCACAAACACTAATTAAACACAAAAAAACACAACCAAAACATAGGCTAGATAAATTATTTATTACTAAACAGGAGCAAAAAGCAAGGAATAAAAATAAAATTGGGTTGCCTCCCAACAAGCGCTATCGTTTAACGCCCCTAGCTAGGCATAACAAGCAAGAATAGATCTAGGTATTGCCATAATAGTAAGATAGATTATTAAAACTCATTTCATATTCTCTATGTTCAGCAGCAAGTTTTCTTTGAGGCAAGCAAAATTAATCAAAAGGGCTAAATTTAATGGGACAAAAGTCCCCAAGATCAACCTTGGGAGGTGTAGGTTCCTCCTTTGGTCCTTCATATTGCACAACCAATTCATCATTATAAGCATTCTTTTGACAGAACTTTGTGAGCCTATATTCAAGAGAATATCCTAGTTCATTATTTCGAATAGCCAAATCATCATTAAGTTCAGAAATTCTATCAACTAGAACATTGGTAGGAACCCTTTTTCTAAGATTTTCATTGAAAGCAATATAGTCTAGAGATTGAAAACGCATTATTTCTTCTTGATCAAAGAGGACAGCCTCTATGGGAGGACGGCAAGCGTCCACCCTATAATGTGCAAAGATTTCTTTGTCCTCTTTTATTATGAATCTAAACTCATGATCCAAAAAGATAGTAGCGGCACGCTTAACAGAAGAATGCTCAATATTAGAAAATTCCAGAAAAATCCTTTGTATGGAAGGATGCCTGTGCATGAATTGTCTTTCAAGTTCAACTACAAGCATGGCAATAGCGTCCGCAAGACTACTAGTTATATGAAGCATAGAACTACCCATAGAGGGTAAAGCACCGGCACAAGTAAAGAAATCTTGAATAACTCATTTTCCAATAATATTACCACTACCAACACGGAATCTTTTTGTATGTGAGATAGTGGGTTCTTTAGTAGGAGCATCAGAATTATTATCGACCATAGTTTCCCCAATTTCAGACATAGAGACAGAAGGTAAAGGACTAGCCATAATGACAAGAAACAAACTAACACACAAGCAAACAAAAGGCAAACGGGCAAAAGGAGGCAAATAGAGAAAGAGAGGGCGAATAAAACGGCAAGGGTGAAGTGGGGGCAAGGAAAACGAGAGGCAAATGGCAAATAATGTAATGCGGGAGATAAGGGTATGTGATGGGTACTTGGTATGTTGACTTTTGCGTAGACCTCCCCGGCAACGGCGCCAGAAATGTCTCGTTGTCGGGAGTCAAATCTTGACTTGCGCGAACCTCCCCGGCAACGGCGCCAAAAATCCTTCTTGCTACCTCTTGAGCACTGCGTTGGTTTTCCCCGAAGAGGAATGGATGATGCAACAAAGTAGCGTAAGTATTTCCCTTAGTTTTTGAGAACCAAGGTATCAATCCAGTAGGGGCTACACGCGAGTCCCTCGTACCTGCACAAAACAAATAAATCCTCGCAACCAACGCAAATAGGGGTTGTCAATCCCTATAAGGCCACTTGCGAGAGTGAGATCTGATAGATATGATAAAGATAATATTGTTGGTATTTTTGTGATAAAGATGCAAAGTAAAATAAAGGCAAAGGAAATAGCAAAGGAAATAACTAGGTAGTAGGATATTGATATGATAAAGATAGACCCGGGGGCCATAGGTTTCACTAGTGGCTTCTCTCGCGAGCATAAGTATTCTACGGTGGGTGAACAGATTACTGTTGAGCATGTCACAGAATTGAGCATAGTTATGAGAATATCTAGGTATGATCATGTATATAGGCATCACGTCCGAGACAAGTAGACCGACTCCTGCCTGCATCTACTACTATTACTCCACTCATCGACCGCTATCCAGCATGCATCTAGAGTATTAAATTAAAAACAGAGTAACGCCTTAAGCAAGATGACATGATGTAGAGGGATAGACTCATGCAATATGAAGAAAACCCCATCTTGTTATCCTCGATGGCAACAATACAATACGTGCCTTGCTGCCCCTACTGTCACTGGGAAAGGACATCGCAAGATTGAATCCAAAGCTAAGCACTTCTCCCATTGCAAGAAAGATCAATCTAGTAGGCCAAACCAAACTGATAATTCGAAGAGACTTGCAAAGATAACCAATCATACATAAAAGAATTCAGAGAAGATTCAAATATTATTCATAGATAGACTTGATCATAAACCCACAATTCATCGTTCTCAACAAACACACCTCAAAAAGAAGATTACATCGAATAGATATCCACAAGAGAGGGGAGAAGATTGTATTGAGATCCGAAAAGAGAGAAGAAGCCATCTAGCTACTAACTATGGACCCGTAGGTCTATGGTAAACTACTCACACTTCATCGGAGAGGCTATGGTGTTGATGTAGAAGCCCTCCGTGATCGATGCCCCCTCCTGCGGAGCTCCGGAACAGGCCCCAAGATGGGATCTTGTGGATACAGAAAGTTACGGCGGTGGAATTAGGGTTTTGGCTCCGTATCTGATCGTTTGGGGGTACGTGGATATATATAGGAGGAAGGAGTACGCCGGTGGAGCAACAGGGGGCCCACGAGGGTGGAGGGCGTGCCTGGGGTAGGCAGGCGCACCCCCTACCTCGTGGCCTCCTCTCTTGTGCCTTGACGTAGGGTCCAAGTCTCCTGGGTCTTATTCGTTGAGAAAATCACGTTCCCGAAGGTTTCATTCCGTTTGGACTCCGTTTGATATTCCTTTTCTTCGAAACCCTAAAACAGGCAAAAAATAGCAATTCTGGGCTGGGCCTCCGGTTAGTAGTTAGTCCCAAAAATAATATAAAAGTGGATAATAAAGCCCAATAATGTCCAAAACAGTAGATAATATAGCATGGAGCAATCAAAAATTATAGATACGTTGGAGACGTATCAGTCATAGTTTTGCGGTGCTTAGGCGAAGCCCTGCGAGAATCACTTCACCATCACCGTCACCATGCCATCATGCTGACGGAACTCATCTACTTTCTCGACATCTTACTGGATCAAGAAGGCGAGGGATGTCATCATGCTAAACGTGTGCAAAACTTAGAGGTGTCGTACGTTCGGTACTTGATCAGTTGGAGCTAGAAGAACTCCGACTACATCAACCGCGTTGTCAAACCCTTCCACTTTCGGTCTACGAGGGTACGTGGACACAGTCTCCCCCTCTCGTTGCTATTCATCTCCTAGATAGACCTTGCGTGAGTGTAGGATTTTTTTTTGAAATTGCATGTTACGTTTCCCAACAGTGGCATCATGAGCCAAGTCTATGTGTAGATGATATGCATGAGTAGAAGACAAAGAGTTGTGGGCGGTGATAGTCATACTGCTTATCACCAATGTCTTATTTTGATTCGGCGATATTGTGGGATGAAGCGGCCCGGACCAACCTTACATGTCCACGCACATGAGACCGGTTCCACCGACAGACATGCAACTAATTTTGCATAAAGGTGGCTGGCGGGTGTCTGTTTCTCCTACTTTAGTTGAATCGAATTTGACTGCGGCCGGTCCTTGTTGAATGTTAAAAACAACAAACTTGATAGATCACCGTTGTGGTTTTGATGCGTAGGTAAGAACGGTTCTTGCTAGAAGCCCGTAGCAGCCACGTAAAACTTGCAACAACAAAGTAGAGGACGTCTAACTTGTTTTTGCAGGGCATATTGTGATGTGATATGGTCAAGACATGATGTGATATACTTTAATGTATGAGATGATCATGTTTTATAAAACTTATCGGCAACCGGAAGGAGCCTTATGGTTGTCTCTTTATTGTATGAAATGCAAACGCCATGTAATTGCTTTACTTTATCACTATGCGTTAGCGATAGTTGTAGAAGCAATAGTTGGCGAGACGACCATAACTCTACGATGGAGATCAAGGTATCGAGCCGGTGACGATGGAGATCATGACGAAGCTTTGGAGATGGAGATCAAAAACACAAGATGATGATGGCCATATCATATCACATATTTTGATTGCAAGAGATGTTTACCTTTTATGCATCTTATTTTGCTTAGTATGGCGGTAGCATTATAAGATGATCCCTTAACTAAAATTTCAAGGTATAAGTGTTCTCCCTGAGTATGCACCGTTGCAAAAGTTTGTCGTGTTGAGACACCACGTGATGATCGGGTGTGATAGACTCTACGTTCACATAGAATGGGTGCAAGACAGTTTTGCACATGCAGAATACTCGGGTTAAACTTGACGAGCCTGGCATGTACAGACATGGCCTCGAAACACTGGAGACTGAAAGGTCGAGCCTGAATCATATAGTAGATATGATCAACATAGAGATCTTCACCATTGATGACTACTCCATCTCACGTGATGATCGGACATGGTTTAGTTGATTTGGATCACGTATCATTTAGATGATTTGAGGGATGTCTATCTAAGTGGGAGTTCTTAAGTAATTTGATTAAGTGAACTTAATTTATCATGAACTTAGTCCTAATAGTATTTGCATATCTGTGTTGTAGATCAATAGCTCGCGATTTAGCTCCCTTATTTTTTGATATGTTCCTAGAGAAAACTAAGTTGGAAGATGATAGTAGCAATGATGCGGACTGGGTCCGTGATCTGAGGATTATCCTCATTGCTACATAGAAGAATTATGTCCTTGATGCACCGCTAGGTGACATACCTGTTGCAGAAGCAGATACGGACGTTATGAACGTTTTGCAAGCTCGATATGATGACTATTTGATAGTTTAGTGCGACATGCTTTATGGCTTAGAACTGGGACTTCAAAAATGTTTTGAACGCCATGGAGCATATGAGATGTTCCAAGAGCTGAAATTGCTATTTCAGACTCATGCCCGTGTTGAGAGGTATGAGACCTCTGACAAGTACTTTGCCTACAAGATGGAGGAGAATAGCTCAACCAGTGAGCATGTGCTCAGAATGTTTGGGTACTACAATCACTTGAATCAAGTGGGAATTAATCTTTCAGATAAGATAGTGATTGAAAGAGTTCTCTAGTCACTATCACCAAGCTACTAGAACTTCGTGATGAACTATAATGTGCAAGGGATAACAGAAAAGATTCCCAAGCTCTTCGCGATGCTGAAATCGGCGAAGGTAGAAATCAAGAAAGAGCATCAAGTGTTGATGGTTGACAAGACCACTAGTTTCAAGTAAAAGGGCAAGGGAAAGAAAGGGAACTTCAACATGAATGGCAAGCAAGTTGCCACTCCCATGAAGAAGCCCAAAGCTAGACCCAAGCCTGAAACTAAGTGTTTCTACTGCGAAGGAAATGGTCACTGGAAGCGGAACTGCCCTAAATATTTGGCGGATAAGAAGGATGGCAAAAGTGAACAAAGGTATATTTTGCTATACAGATTATTGATGTGTACTTTACTGGTGTTCGTAGCAACCCCTGGGTATTTGATATCGGTTCAGTTGCTAAGATTAGTAACTCGAAACTGGAGTTGCAGAATGAACATAGACTAGTTAAGAGCGAAGTGACGATGTGTGTTGGAAGTGATTCCAAGGTTGATAAGATCACCATCGCACACTCCCTCTACCTTCGCGATTAGTGTTGAACCTAAAATAAATGTTATTTGGTGTTTGTGTTGAGCATGAATATGATTAGATCATGTTTATTGCAATACGATTACCCATTTAAGTCAGAGAATAATTCTTGTTCTGTTTACATGAATAAAACCTTCTATGGTCATACACCCAAGGTGAATGGTTTATTGAATCTCGATCGTAGTGATACACATATTCATAATATTGATGCCAAAAGATACAAAATTGATAATAATAATAGTGCAACATATTTGTGGCACAGCCGTTTAGGTCATATTGGTGTAAAGCGCATGAAGAAACTCCATGCAGGTGGGCTTTTGGAATCATTTGATTATGAATCATTTGATACTTGCGAACCATGCCTCATGGGCAAGATGACTAAAACTCCGTTCTCCGGAACAATGGAGCGAGCCAATGACTTATTGGAAATAATACATACCGATGTATGAGGTCCGATGAGTGTTGAAGCTCGCGACATGTATCGTTATTTTCTGACCTTCATAGATGATTTGAGCAGATATGGGTATATCTACTTGATGAAACACAAGTCTGAAACATTTGAAAAGTTCAAAGAATTTCAGAGTGACGTGGAGAATCAACGTAACAAGAAAATAAAGTTTCTATGATCTGATCGCGGAGGCGGATATTTGAGTTACGAGTTTGGTCTTCATTTAAAACAATGTGGAATAGTTTCACAACTCATGCCACTTGGAACACCATAGTATAATGGAGTGTCCGAACGCCGTAGTCGTACTTTATTAGATATGGCGCGGTCTATGATGTCTCTTACTGATTTACCACTATTGTTTTGGGGTTATGCATTAGAGACAACTGCATTCACGTTAAAATAGGGCACCATCTAAATCCGTTGAGACGACATCGTATGAACTATTGTTTGGCAACAAACCTAAGCTGTCGTTTGTTAAAGTTTGGGGTTGTGACACTTATGTTAAAAGGCTTCAGCCTGATAAGCTCGAACCCAATTCGGAGAAGTGCATCTTCATAGGATACCCTAAGGAAACAATTTGGTACACCTTCTACCACAGATCCGAAGGCAAGATTTTTGTTGCCAAGAATGGAACCTTTCTAGAGAAGGAGTTTATCTCAAAAGAAGTGAGTGGGAGGAAAGTAGAACTTGATGAGGTAATTGTACCTTCTCTTGAATTAGAAAGTAACACATCAGTGAAATCCGTTCCCGTGATGCCTGCACCAACTAGAGAGGAAGCTAATGATGATGATCATGAAACTTCGGAACAAGTTACTAATGGACCTCGTAGGTCGAACAGAGCGTGTTCCGCACCAGAGTGGTACGGTAGTCCTGTCCTGGAAGTCATGTTATTAGACCATGGTGAACCTACGAACTATGAAGAAGCTATGATGAGCCCAGATTCTGATAAATGCCTTCAGGTCATGAAATCTGAGATAGGATCCATGTATGAGAACAAAGTGTGGACTTTGGTGGACTTGCCCAATGATCGGCAAGCCATTGAGAATAAATGGATCTTCAAGAGGAAGACAAACACTAATGGTAGTGTTACTATCTACAAAGCTCGACTTGTCGCAAAAGGTTTTCGACAAGTTCAAGGTGTTGACTACGATGAGATTTTCTCACTTGTAGCGATGCTTAAGTCTGTCTGAATCATGTTAGCAATTGCCGCATTTTAAGAAATCTGGCAAATGGATGTCAAAACTGCATTCCTTAATGGATTTATTAAAGAAGAGTTGTATATGATGCAACCAAAAGATTTTGTCGATCCTAAAGATGCTAACAAAGTGTGCAAACTCCAAAAATCCATCTATGGACTGGTGCAAGCATCTCAGAGTTGGAATATATGCTTTGATAAGGTGATCAAAGCATATGGTTTTATACGGACTTTCGAAGAAGCCTGTATTTACAGGAAAGTAAGTGGGAGCTCTGTAGCATTTCTAATATTATATGTGGATGGCATATTGTTGATTGGAAATGATGTAGAATTCTGGATAGCATAAAAGGATATTTGAATAAGAATTTTTCAATGAAAGACCTTGGTGAAGCTACTTACACATTGGGCATCAATATCTATAGAGATAGATCAAGACGCTTGATAAGACTTTCAATGAGTACATACCTTGACAAGATTTTGAAGGAGTTCAAAATGGTCAGTCAAAGAAGGAGTTCTTGTCTGTATTGTAAGGTGTGAAGTTGAGTAAAGACTCAAAACCCGACCACGGCAGAAGATAAAGAGAGAATGAAAGTCATTCCCTATGCCTCAGCCATAGGTTCTATAAAGTATGCCATGCTGTGTACCAAACTTGTTGTGTACCTTGCCATGAGTTTGGCAAGGGGGTACAATAGTAATCCAAGACTAGATCACTAGACAACAGTCAAAATTATCCTTAGTTACCTTAAAGAGGACTAAGGAAATGTTTCTCGGTTATGGAGGTGATAAAGTGTTTGTCGTAAAGAGTTACGTCGATGCAAACTTTGACACTGATCTAGATGACTCTAAGTCTCAATCTAGATACGTATTGAAAATGGGAGCAATTAGCTAGAGTAGTTCCATGCGGAGCATTGTAGACATAGAAATTTGGGAAATACATACGGATCTGAATGTGGCAGACCCGTTGACTAAACCTCTCTCGCAAGCAAAACATGATCACACCTTAGTACTCTGTGGGTGTTAATCACATAGCAATGTGAACTAGATTATTGACTCTCGTAAACCCTTTGGGTGTTGGTCACATGGCGATGTGAACTATGGGTGTTAATCACATAAAGATGTAAAATATTGGTGTTAAATCACATGGCGATGTGAACTAGATTATTGACTCTAGTGCAAGTGGGAGACTAAAGGAAATATGCCCTAGAGGCAATAATAAAGTTGTTACTTTATATTTCCTTATATCATGATCAATGTTTATCATTCATGCTAGAATTGTATTGACCGGAAACTTGATACATGTGTGGATACATAGACAAAACACCATGTCCCTAATAAGCCTCTACTAGACTAGCTCGTTAATCAAAGATGGTTAAGTTTCCTAACCATAGATGTCGGGTGGTAGGTGCGACATATGCCAACGGGTGGCTTATCATTGTGGGAGCCAGTAAGACGTCGCCGGTGCCTGGAAACGGAATGAGGCGAAGACATGCACGCCGGCGAATCATACCCAGCTTCGGGGCTCTCCGTGGAGATAACACCCCTACTGCTGCTCTGCGGGGTCTCCGCATGGTCACTAGATGAACAAGTAGCTACACGATGCTCCTTGAGCTGTTCGGTGAGAGGAGGAAGAAGGGCACGGCTTGCTCTCCTCTCCTCCCTGTGTGGTGTCTAAGACTAGCAGGGATCAACCCTTTGCATGGGTGCCCCGGGGGGTTTATATAGGCCTACCCCCCGGGGTTACAATGGTAATCCGGCTGGGCGTGGGGCCCAGCCGTCTGTGTCTACACTCGCCGGCTTCTGCGCCGACTGCTGGGGCCCGCCGGCTAGTGGGTCCCGCCGGCTGCCGGCTCCTTGGTCGACAGGCAGGCCCCATTGTCCAGGGCCCTGTCGGGGGCTGGTTACTGTTGCTCAATCTTGGTGATGAGGGCTTCGCCGAGGTGGGCATGGCTACAGTGCCGCCGTCCGGCGGGTGATCGCTGTAGCCTCACCGCGTCTTGTCTCCTTAATGGGGCGTCTTCTTCGAGGGAGGTGGCAAGCCGGCTGTGGGGAGCCGGCTCTATCTTGGGCCGACTGGGGGAGGCCTGGCCGCCTTCGGGTGTCTCTCTGCCCGAAGGGGCCCACCGCCCATGGGCCGCGCTGGCAGCCTGTCGTGGATGACATTAGGGTCAACGTGGCAACAGTGCCGCGCCAGACGGGTCATGGCCACCCGTATGGCGCACTGCGCCAGGCGTGCTCCGGGATTCGGGGATGGCAGGCTTCACTGTAGCCATGCCCCATCACATCGTCGTTATGTGGATGCAGACTTCGAGGGTACGATCTTGACCGCTTTATGGGAGCCGGCTTCTAGGAGTCGGCCTTCTCGCGGCCGGCTTCTTGGAGCCGGCCCTCCCGCGGCTTTCTTCATGAGGGCTGAAGTCGGGCCGCCTTCCGATAGCCGGCCTGGGAGACAGCCGGCAAGGGGAAGGCGGCCCCGTGTCTTGGATTCTTGAGGGCCGAATCGGCTCGTAATTTTTTCAGAAGGGCCAGGGGGAGCCGGCTAGGCTACCCATGGTCATTTACTCCGACAATAGACATGTGTTGTCATTTGATGAACAGGATCACATCATTAGAAGAATGATGTGATGGGAAAGACCCATCTGTTAGCTTAGCATATTGACCGTTCAGTTTTATTGCTATTTCTTTCTTCATGTCAAATACATATTCCTTCGACTATGAAATTATGCAACTCCCGGATACCGAAGGAATACCTTGTGTGCTATCAAACGTCACAACGTAACTGGGTGATTTTAAAGATGCTCTACAGGTATCTCCGAAGGTGTTTGTTGGGTTGTCATAGATTGATATTAGGATTTGTCACTCCGAGTATCGGAGAGGTATCTCTGGGCCCTCTCGGTAATGCACATCATAAGAAGCCTTGCATGCAAAGTGACTGATGAGTTAGTTACAAGATGATGTATTATGGAACAAGTAAAGAGACTTGCCGGTAACGAGATTGAACTAGGTATGTGGATACCGACGATCGAATCACGGGCAAGTAACATACCGATGGACAAAGGGAATAACGTATGTTGTCATAACGGTTCGACCGATAAAGATCTTCATAGAATATGTAGGAGCCAATATGAGCATCCAGGTTCCGCTATTGGTTATTGACCGGGGAAGTGTCTCTGTCATATCTACATAGTTCTTGAACCCATAGGGTCCGCACGCTTAACATTCGATGATGATATAGTATTATATGAGTTTTGTGATTTGGTGATCGAATGTTGTTCGGAGTCCCGAATGAGATCATAGACATGACGAGGAGTCTCGAAATGGCTGAGAGGTAAATATTGATATATAGGATGATGGTATTCAGACACCGAAAGTGTTCCAGAGGGTATCAGGTACTTATCGGGTCACCGGAAGGTGTTTCGGGTACCCCCGACAATCCTATGGGCCATATGGGCCTTGTGAAGGAACACACCAGCCCACAAGGGCTGGTGCGCCCTATAAGGCTATAGGAGGAGGAGAAGGACACCTCAAAAAAAGGAGGAGAAGGAAAGGGGGAAAGGGAAAGGAAAGTGTGGATTAGGATTCCCACTTCCTTCCCTCACCCCCTTCTTTCCTTCCCCTTCATGCATACATGGAAAGGGGGCAGGGCAAGGCAGGGCCCCTAGGGGCCGGCGGCCAACCCTAGGATGCCCCTGGCTGCCTCTCCTCCCCCTCCCACCTATATATATATATATATATATATGAGGAGGGGCGCCTAGAACACAAAAACAACAATTGTTAGCCGTGTGTGGCGCCCCCTTCATAGTTTACACCCCCGTTCATAGTTTTGCGGTGCTTAGGCGAAGCCCTGCCAGAATCACTTCACCATCACCGTCACCATGTCGTGATGCTGACGGAACTCATCTACTTCCTCGACATCTTGCTGGATCAAAAAGGCGAGGGACGTCATCACATTGAACGTGTGCAGAACTCGGAGGTGCCGTACGTTCGGTACTTGATCGGTCGGAACTAGAAGAAGTTCGATTACATCAACCGCGTTGTCAAACGCTTCCGCTTTCGGTCTACGAGGGTATATGGACACACTCTCACCCTCTCATTGCTATGCATCTCCTACATAGATCTTGCGTGAGCGTAGGAATTTTTTTTAAATTGCATGCTATGTTTCCCAACAATATTTCGGCGCTAGATACATCCATTTGAACAACAAGTAATTCTGGATGGAGGAACCGAGGAAGTACCAGCTATGGACAAAGATCCTCCACAACTGCCCTTGCCCTTGCATGCGCCTTTGTCGTCTTTGTCGTGGAAGTAGCGTTCGAAGACGCAAAATGGATCAAGCCAAATCTGCTCACCACCGGAGCTGTTCGGCCCGTCACTGTCCTCCTCCTCTTTGAGGAGCAGTCCGGCCATGGCACGAACCCCTTCATTTTGCTTCCGGGCGAGGGCACGTGTGTTCCTCCTCTGCTGCTACTGTATGATGCGGGCACGTACAACTTCCTCCTCCACGGCAATGTGCGCCGCCGCATCCACTGCCTTCGCCTCCGCCATGTCGGCAGCGAGGCGCGCCTCGACCTCCCGCGCCCTCTACTTCTTACCACGATCACACACATCCTTGTAGCACTAATAGTCCTTCGCACCGGAGATGGTCGGCAGACGGACCTCGAGCTTCCAGCTCCGACGGATCCAAGCGCCAATTGCACCGAGGCAATAAATTCCCGTGAGACCGAATCCGAACTCGGTTGGGCGCATACGCCCGAGTCGACGGATCAGGACTGATCAGAGTCGGATCCACTACCTGCCATACCGGAGATCGTCGGAATAGAGCTTGAGGCGGAGTGGGGTGAGTAAAGTGGCTAGGGTTTGGTCCGAGATACGGATGTGAAGGAATATATATGGGGTCGAGATAGGCTAGCGTAGGCCGGGTCCGGCGTGACGGACGCGCCCAGGTCTTCCTATATTCATCCTCAATTTAGGCTGGATATGAAAGGCGCGAGTCAATCCAGGCGTATGAGGCCGGTATGTGAAGTTGTCTAGATTGGGTTTTTTGACGGTCAATCACCGGACGAGCCCGGCTGTAAAAAAAAAAAGTTGGTCGAGCTTCCACAGGTCTAGTCGAGCAGAACAGGTGATGCTCGACACCAGCAGGTATTGCGCTCCCAGTGCGTTGAGCTTGGACAGATAAAACAGTTTGAGACACCTCATCTTCCTTTGCCCTCAGAAACATCTCTCTTTGTTTACGCTGCCCCGGTCCCATTTGCAGCGACACCAGGCCAGAGGACTCGGAGCCACAAAACCTTATTGGTGGGGTGAATACCCTCCTCATGCTCCGTATCTCACCAAAGCTGTCCCACACTGCCGCACGCCTCAGAACACCCCGCACACCTGCCGCCGCCGCCGCCGCCGCGGAAAGATGAAAGCCATCGGAAGCGGCGGCGAGTGGTGGTGGAACCTCCCGTCTCTCCGCCGCAAGAACGATTCGCGCCGCCGCGGCCGCCGCAACCAGGACGCTCGCGGCCGCCGCCGCGGCCCCCCGCGGGAGCCGCTCTCGTCGTCGTCGTCGGACTCCGTCGGCCAAAGCCGGGGCTGGCCCCTCGACTTCCCGTTCCAGCAGGCCGTGACCGCCGCCTGCCTCACCCTCACCGGCGACACAATGGCGCAGGTCCACCGCCGCATCGTCGACCGCCGGAAACGCGGCCCCGAACCCGACAGCAAGGTCCTTTTTCCTGCATCTGATCTCCCTTTTGAAAGCGTATGAAAATGGAAGTTCTAATAATAGGATAAAACTGGGTTATGATTAAGTTGGGCAAACATTCCTGCAGCCGAAACACCTTCAACTTCAGTCTTCAGTGTAGATCAAACTGCAAAATCCAATTCAGTAGTGTGCTATAGTAAGAAAAAACCGTGCATCACCATGCCACAGTTAGCTAATCTCACAATGCAGTGCCATCTTGGATACTTTGACGAGTGTAAACCTAACACTTTACGATTGCACTGAATTCTCACACGCGCGGGTGTCCTCCTTTCAGGCTCTTGTACCGGATCTATTGCTCAACCATGATTGGCTTCGTGGGCTCCGTATAGCATCTTACGGATTTCTTCTCTATGGTCCTGGCTCATATGCATGGTATCAGTTTCTTGACAAAAGCATGCCCAAGCAAACACTCGCGACTCTGTCCGCTAAGGTATGGTATGCACCCTCCCATGTAACCGGATGATTCGGTGATTTCGATCTTAATACATTCTATATTTTTGTGTCTGTTGTCGTTCCAGGTCCTACTGAACCAGATTGTTCTTGGTCCATGTGTTATCTCTGTAATTTTTGCCTGGAATAACTTGTGGTTAGGAAAATTGTCAGAATTGCCATCTAAGTATCAGAATGACGCCCTTCCCACTCTTCTCGATGGTACTGTTTCTGCCTGAGCGTGTTCTTAACGTTGTGCTTGAACGAAAACAACTCATGTTATGTTATGTCTCACTTTATTCTGGTATTGCAGGGTTCAAATTTTGGATTCCAGTATCGATTGTTAACTTTGGGTACAGTCTCTTAACTTCTAGCTCTACTTTCAATATTTAGCTAAGCATTTTTCTAATCCCACTCTAGTGTAGTATTAAATTTTCTAGTTTAGTCAGTAGTTCACTTTATCTAAACAGCCGTTTATTATGCTAATTTTCATTGTGCATACCAGGATGATTCCTTTGCCTGCTCGTGTTGCCTTCATGTCCTCTTGTTCCATCTTCTGGAACTTCTATTTGTCGACCACAATGAACAAATGAACTTCTAGTTCTCAACTTCAGGTTAGTTCTTGCTGCCACTCAAAATCTCTGATGATTACCGTAAGCGCGGGGAGCATTTTAACAAAAGATCGGCTCGTCTTATTGTTCAGATCCATTCAACTGCAGCAGAGGAGGATCTCAAGGGGCTTCTTTCCTATTATACATAGTATGGCGGTGGTGCCTCGGGCAATTCTGGTGGTGGTCTCTTGAGTTGACAGACATTATTGCAGATGATCCATAAGTATGTGGATACGGTCGATGGAGAAATTACAGTTCTTTCTAAACATCTATGAGCATGTTGCTCTAGTTTGACAGTGAAAGTGTTGTAACCTGTATCATTTGTTCAGTGACCTTGAACTTTTATATGACAAAGACATTAGTGCAGGCCTCTGAATACAGTTTTGTAAGTAACATTCTCCAGGAATCTGAATTCCGTTTTTGAAAATTAAACTTCAATGTGTGAGTTTCTATGGACAGTCCAAGAAAGAATAAAATGAAGATCGAAGCAGGTTCCAGCATCTTTAATAGCATTGCTTTTTCCCTTTTCGTGGTCAATATTATCTTTTCCTGACATAGTTCACTAATCACAAACTGTTCCTTAAGCAAAGATACTTGTTTCACAGTATAATACTCCCTCTGTCCCAAAATTCTTGTCTTAGATTTGTCTAAATACGGATGTATCAAGTCATGCTTTAGTATTACATACATTCGTATCTAGACAAATCTAAGACAAGAATTTTGGGACGGCAGGAGTACTGAGCTATGCTGAGTAGAAAACCATTTATTAGTGAAGCCTCAGGTCCAGACTCTGTTGGCTTTCAAAAAGAATTACAAAGCATATTTGACAGAAAAGAATTTGCTACGCCATTTCTATCTTCCTTTTACATGACAAACAATTTACAGATTAGAGAAAGCCTAAAAATTGACACAGCTACAGTCTACAAGGTACAGGGTGAATAAATTATGGATGCTAAATTGAACGCTTGTAAAACTACCACTTCTAGTGTTCTTTTATCTTGGGGATTTTGTGGAAATGCATCTTCCACACAGGATAAGCCGCGATATAGCTCGTGACCTTCCACTTCCAGTCCTGACCCTAAACGACGAGAGCTGTGGAAAAATGATTGGATTAGCACTGACAGAAACATATATATGATAAACATAAGAACAAAAACGGTAATTTAAGCAGGGTTCAAAAACTCCGGAGCTAATTTTTCATGCACATTACCAGTGCGCAAACACCATAGCTGTGCTGTGTTCAAATACCATATCACTACACAGTTGCTAATTCACTTAAAAATCTACAGCCGTTCCAAACTATTCAAAATTTGTCAAGAATGTATCAGGAAAAATCAACCTAACAAGGTAGTTCCTCTTTTTGGCACTGCGTTAATGTTACCGTTTCCTTTTTCAAATACTTTTGGTTTCCTCATAGAAATTGTCATATTCATCTTAAGAAAAAGGCCTCTATTCTACTCCCTCCATCCCAAATTAGTTGTCTTAGATCTGTCAAGACACAAATGTATCTAACACAAAGATAAAGGTGTATCTAACACGTGTTAGATACATCCATATCTAGACAAATCTAAGACAACTAATTCGGGACGGAAGTAATAAAAGGTACTCCCTCCGTCCCGTAACATCTTATATTGTGGGACGGAGGGAGTATGACCAAAGGAGAGCATCAGATCCAGCTAGGCAGTGTTGGCTCAAAAGGGGCCCAGCGCCCCAGCCTAAATGTTTCAAGCTATACAATCATGGCTTGTTTGTGTAGTTCCACAAACGCAAGCAACTCCTCACCAATACGCATATGATTTGTTAAATTTGGAAACTGATATAAGTTAACATTCCAATTGTATTCAGTGGTGCAAAAAAAGGACCCACTGGCACTTATTTTAGTGGCACACAGTTTCAACATAGCTCAAACATGAATATTACCTTCCGGCGAGTCTTTGACGTTCTCCAACAAAGTATATTTCTTGATCTAGGCTCTAATCTCCTGTGCATAAAAATTATCACGATCAAACATCGTTCTCTGAGCAGTACAAATCACAAAGCTATAATTGGCAAAATTAATTCAAACATAGAATATTTAAGCGGCGTATGTTGTTACAAAAATGATTTTTTAATGCTCTCATGATACATGCTGGTATAGAGTATTGATTGCTCACCATGCATGACGGACGATTAATACTAACTATTGGTGTGTGATATCACCATTTATAATTTGAAGAATGTATCTTTAGGGAAGATGCAAAAGCTTCAAGCATCTTAAAAAAATACATTTATCATTTGTTTTGTTTTATTGTATTTTTACGATACACAAAGTAAAGTTTTAGTGACATGTATTAATTTCTTAGATGCAGATGCTGAAGTATTACTCCTATATTTTAGGCTGTTTGAACAGGATGTAAGATGATGTTACTTACAAATTCTCTTGTTCCAGTTTTTCTGCAATTGACATAGCTTTTCGTCTAGACCAGCCTCCTCGTTGGGAACAAACCTCCGCCTTACTGAGAACATGAGCAAGTGAGAGCTTTCGTTTTACTATGCTGTTCTGTCGACGCTGTTTATTCCCATTTTTTCCTCCTTGTTTCATCACACCCTCTTGGTTTGGTGATGACAAAGCCTCTTCCCATGCATTATCATTTCTTCTTTCATTCATATTACGAACACCATTATCTGTTTCAGGATACCGGTGCATGTGAGAAGGTCCAACTTCAATGATCTCGCCTTCTGTTAATATGTGGGGATCAGATTGCATCCACTTGGTCTTAGTAGAACTAGCTCCCTTGACAACCCTGTCTTTTTTAAGCCTCCTGACGAGGGTTTCACCTCCAGAAGAAACCGGGCTACTATGTTTACTGAAGGATCTCCTTGATATCATGTCAGTGTCATTCTCATCATGACCTGCTCCCGCATCATGTTTTGATTCATATCGGATTTCAAGTATTATAGCAGAATGAAGAACAGACTCAAACGCCTGCATAATTTGTCCCCTGAAGTTTTCAGCGTTGGACTTATTTACACGTGAGCTGAATATCACTTGCACTGTCGGTCCTGTAGGAAGAGAAGAAGCTGGTGTTAGAAAACAATTTGGTAGAACAACAAGCTAACAATTACTCCCTCCGATCCATAATAAGTGTCACAGCTTTGAACTAAAGTTGAATTAACCTTAGTTCAAAGCTGCGACACTTATTTTGGATCGGAGGAAGTAACATATTTCCAAGGAGATAGTAATTCAACATAGCATGACTACAAGTTGGAGGCATGGCAGCGCTGAACCATTGACCAATCATAGTTCATTTGATTAGTTTGGCAACACAGTTTTTCTAAAACCAGAGTAAATGAAAACCCTCAGTATTTCAATGTGTGGGCAATGAATACTCTGGTTTTTAAAAACCACAGTTTTTCTCAGTTTTAGCAAAACTACAAACGTGTTTGCCAAGTGCAGTTTTTCTCAGTTTTCTGGTTTTGACTACTCATTGCATGGATAATCCTGAAGATAGCTAGCTGAACCGAACTGAGCTACACTCAAGTAGTTGTACAACGACATGATCAGCTTGTGTTAATTAACAGCCGCCACTTGCATGTAGCCTTGTCATGCACGCGGACGTCTTCTCTCCTAGACACTAGGATCTGAAGTAGATTTATCTTGTACCTCTGGCCGCATGGGCCGGATGGAATCGATCGGCTACCAAGCTTAGCCTGCTCTGTACAACTGTGCTTCAAGTCTCAATTGATGTACTCCACGATCTAAACCTATGCGCATGCGGTTGTGCTCCCAGTCGATGCTAAATCATGGCATTCGTGCGTGTACGTGCGCCATCCAGTAGGATCTAACATCTAGCACGAGCTAATCTACAAGCCGCCTCTTGTTGCGCTAGCACAATAGTCAACGATTGAAGAGATCAACAGCCAGGAAGATGGACTCGAGAGCGAGCGTTTCTCAGTTTAGAAAAAAGAGGCTGGGACCTCTTTTTCAAATACAGCAAAAAGACCATGGTTTTAGATATACTATGGTTTATAAAACTGTAGTATTTGTTGAAGCCAAACACGTCAAAGTATTTAAAACCGAGGTTTCTAAAAAAACCATGGTATTCTTCGAAAACTCCAAAAATACCGAGCAGCCAAACGCAGACAACCAGTTGACTGGAAACTGAATCATTAACTACAGGAGTTTGCCATCTCTGTTTTTGTGAGTACTGAAGCTATATATTTCATCTTCTAGGCCAAAAGGAAAAAAACTAGTCATTTGAAAATTGAAATGGATGTTAGACTTTGAAGCTTACCGGTTCCTAGGCTGACAGATCTTAGCTTTCCTTCTTTGGCCATCATTTTTCGTAGTGTATCTGACTGAATACTCTCAAGCACTGCTTGCCAGATCATTTCATTTTCAGTTTTGCTATGTTTGGATTGCTCGTTCACTTTGGTTACAGTGGACGAACCATGGTGATTTGATGTATGTTTAATGGTTCTCCTTTCCCCGTAAGAAGTGCTTGCCATGTTACCATTATGCTCAATAGCTGAGTGCCTTGCTACATCCTTTCCAGGAAGGGAACCGTCCAATACACCGTGGTTGAAACTCGTACTTGTTGATGAACTTGGCACCATATACTGCTTATCAGGAGCAAGCTGAAGCAGAGCAGCCGCCAGCCATGTTGCCTTGTCATTGGAGACTCTCAACTGCTTTTCAGCTTCTGATAGTGTTTTCAAAGCCTGCCGTAGTTTCTCCATATCATTTTTTGACACTGAAATTAGCAATACCAGAACACTACATTATGTGGTTGCAAAATATTAACCGTAAGGCAACATGGAAGAATAACATGTCAACCAGACAACCAGACGATTGACTTAATAGTCTTAGCAGAGATAGCCAGGATAGGAAAATAGTGTCAGATTGTTCTGAGTTGATGCTTACAGGTTGGACGTTTGAAGAACTTTCTTCGTGGTCTTTCTCTTGCAAATATGTAGGAACCAGCCAGGATGTCAGTAATTATCGTGGCAAGTTGAGACATCAGTGCCAAAGGCTCAACTCCAGTTTCTGTAATGTCTCGTAATGTCTTCACTGTGTTCACAGTGTCAGCAGATAGTGCCAAATCAAGTAAATCAACCAGCTTATCATCGGATACCAAACCAACCTGTGACATGAACAAGCAGCTAAGTTATATTGTTGTCAAAACAAGAATTGCAACCAAGGAGCATTAAAATCCTGACAGGGGCTTAAGTCAGTGAGTTCCTTAGCTGTATTCCAACTATGTGATATTTCAATTACCAAATTTATACCAAAGAGACCATTCAGTGCCTGTGCCGATTATTCCAACCATGTGATATTTCGATCATATGTGTCATCTGAAGTTGCTATACTATGTCTAATTCACTTCTTGACAAATTACAGGTCCAAACAAAACCCCAACTAAATTATTAGCTGATGACACCTTCTATTCAAACCAGAAGGAAACCAGGTATTGAATCTACATGATATGGTTTGTTTTTCAAAACATAAATGTTGATGGCACGATCATGCTTGCGAAATATCTTTTCAAAGATAAAAAGGTTGATGGTAATACTGATGCTTGCAAAATATCTTACGAGTTCTTGGACAAGAGACAGAGAAATCCTTTGCCCCAACAAACTCAGCTGATCAAGAGTCATCTCAGCATCTCTCAACGATCCATCTGAACGGGATGCAATTAACCTCAATGCATCCCTATCCGCATCTAGAGTTTCACTGGTGGAAATCCACTGCAATGTGTTGACGATGTCACACTCCTTCAACTTGGGGAAAAAAAACTTCTGACATCTCGACAGGATGATATGAGGGAGGTCCAGGTTGGGACCAACAAGGATAAACACCACACGGCGGGGTGCCCGGTCAATGACTTTGGAGATGATGCTCCAAGTGTCTGCTGGCAATGTGTCGCAGTCATCAAATATGAATACCCTATAGTGTGATGGTGCCGGTGAAAGCATGACATTGTCAAGAACATCCACAATTCCATCCATGTCGATGTTGCCTACGGGCCCAATCTCCATCACATCCCTGCTTTTGCCAACATTGTGCGCGATGCACGAAATGCACGAGTCACAGGGCCGCGGGTGCTCGGCAGAGTGGCAGTTGAGCGCCTTGGCGAAGACGCGCGCGCATGATGTCTTCCCTGTGCCGTGCGGCCCATAGAAGACGTATACCAACCCGACCTTCCTCCTTAGGACGGCGTTGGATAGCGCCTGCACCACCAAGCTCTGCCCGACGACGTCCTTGAACGTCCTCGGTGCGAACTTCTGTGTCAGGCTCCGGTGCCGGCTGCGGCTTCGCAGAGAGCCCCGTGTCCCAGACCGCGCCTGGGACAAGAGGTCAGAATCCATCTCGCTGCTCCTGTTAGAGAATAGCCCGAGCTCCCCGGAGTAGCTCCCAGCCATGCCGCCAATGCCATTGCGTTCACCGGAGGTGGCCGCCTCGACGAGCAGAGGCAAAGCGTCAGAGTCGGAGCTGGTGGAGGAAGCCAGCCTCTCGGACTTGACCGGGAAAAGAGAGTGTGAACCGCTGAGGTGCGCGCGCGAGGCGGAGGCGGAGGTCGTCGCTTCGGGTTCGCGCCCCGCCGCCGACTTGGGGTCGGAGAGCCCGCACGATAGACTGCGGCCGGCCAGGTCGAGGATAGACTTGCCGCGGTGGTGGAGGCGCGACCAGTTCCACGGGATGCCGCAGACGTTGCGCGAGTCCTGCGGCACATGCTGCCGCAGCTCGTCGCCGTCGCGGAAGAGGTACTTGTTGCCGCAGACGGCCTCCTGGGAGCTGGAGTTGAGGGAGAGCGCGGCGGCGGCGCGATCTGGGGCCTTGCCGGCGGTGCCGGCGCGGCGGGCGGCCCCGGCCCCGCGTTTGAAGCGGCGGCGGGGGCGCCTGGCCGCCTTGGGGTGGGGGTTATCGGCGAGCTGGTCGAGGAGCGTCTTGAGCGCCCCGTTGGCCTTGGCGCCGCGCCGGGACCTGGCGGGGAGATCGACGGCGCCGTCGCGGTCGTCGTCGGTGTACGGGTCGGGGTCTGCCGCCACCTTGGAGGAGGACTCGACGGAGCGGCGCGTGGAGGGGTCCCGGAGCGTCCGCGCCCGCGAGCGCTGGAGCGCGAGGAGGTCGCGCATCAGCGCGGCCGACGCGGGGCTCCGCCTCCGGCCCGAGGAGGACGCGGGCCCTCCGCCGCCTCCCCCGTGGTGGCGCAGGTGTACGCAGTTGGTGAGGTGCGCGTGGCCGCGCGGGTGCCCGCCCCCCGCGGCGCCGGCGCGGTCCGGCGCCGGCATTGCGTCACGCACGTACGGCACAAGCGCTGGGATCGAGGCGCGAGAGAAGCGCTGACTCCCCTGTGTGCGCTGCGCTAGGCCATCTGGGCGTGGCCGTGTGTGTGTGTGCCGCGACTGCGAGTGATTGTGGCGGTAGCTAGTGTGTGGGTCGGAGATTTGGACGCCTTTTCGGTTGGAGGCTGCGGGATTTCACGGGAAGGAGAGGGGGTGGGTGGCGGTGTGGGCTGGCGAGTGGCCTCGTCTCGTGCCGTGTGTGGGAACTGGCGGTGTTCTCGGGGATCGCGCGCGCGTCGCCCGGGCATATGGATCTCCCTCGGCACGGGGCGGGGGGAGTGGATTGGCCTTTCTCGGCTCGGCCTCGGCGCCTTGGGGCGTGGGCATGCATCGGCGGCGGTTGCGTCTCTGCGAGACTGCACTACGCCAGTACCGAGGCACCCTTGGCCGAAGCGGTATGGGTCGTCTCTCCGTGCGCTCCACGTACTGTCGTGCTTAACACCGGCTGATGATAAGACGGTACAGGTACCGTTCCTCTCGCGCTCTACCATTTGGCGTGAATGGTGAGCTACATCAAAAACAAAAAACAAAAAAAATCGCAGAAAGCACGTGACGTGTCGTGCGTTTCGAGTGAACACAGAGCAGCCATCGCACCAGCAAAGTTGTGGAGCCGTGCATAGTACTTTATTATTAATTCAAAATTTCTGCTGTACCAGCCCTGGTGGACCGACGGATGGCCAAGCTGCGAAGCTCTGACGTGGACAGGACAGTAATCACGCTCGGCAGTGGAGCCAGGTGCATCGTCGGGTGAAACGTCGGTGGCAAATGATTCGGGGGCGAGGCGGGACGGCGGGATGGCCGCAATCACCAGACAACGTCGAGAAGGATAGAGGGCCCCGAACGACATGAATCGGGAAAGAGAACCACAGGTGCCTGGCTGGTCAGCGGCCAGAACGTACGTACCCAGGGGCCAGGGCCAGGCGGGGCTTTGCCGTTTGCGAAGCTTTGCCTCGAAAATGTCAAGCCGAGCCTACCTCACAACCGGGTTTGGAAAAACTTTCAAATTAGGCTTCCTTTTTTATTGGCCAGTGATAGGCGTCCGCCGGCCGGCCCAAATTTCGGCCGTTGTTTGATCTCGCTAGCATCGGTGGTTCTGATTGACCCGCAGTCTGCAGATTAGGCGGTCGTCTTCCTCCTCCCCACACGTGCAAAAAAATTGGAGGGGCTCCTCTCCGCTCGTCGGCAACCTCTTGCTCGGCCTTGGCAGTCCTGTGCTCACACGCACTTGTTGGTCATCCTGAGCCGTCCGTGCTCATCGTCTCCAATCGCAAAATCGCCGCCAAAAATTCGGCCATTTCCTCTGTTCTCTTCTGGCGATCCCCACTTCCTCTCCCTTACCATCGCTGATTGGCCACCTCCAACTCACCTTCGGCCTCCCAACACCGCCCGCACTCGCAGACGTGTGCGTCGTCAACTCACCCTGTAGCTTTGTAATCGGTCATTGCCTATTGATACTTTTCACGTATATCGTTGAAGCTTTTCACGTGAATGGTTGAAGCTTCTCACGCAAATGGTTGAAGCTTTTTCCGTTTCGCTGTGCTTGGATGAAGCTTTTTCAAACACCGGTTGAAACTTTTCACGTATACTGTATACGGTATATAGTTGAAGCTTTTCAAGCCTTTTCGTTTCGCTCTGCCCGATTGAAGCTTTCTTAAAATGCCGGTTGAAACTTCTATTATACAAGTTGAAAGCTTTTCTTGTCAACAGTTGTAGCGCTTTCCGTTGCCTGGTGCCCAGGTTAAAGCTTTGTCTATCGCCGATGACAAGTAGACCGAAACAATTCTGCATCTACTACTATTACTCCACACATCGACCGACTCCTGCTTGCATCTAGAGTATTAAGTTCATAAGAACAGAGCAACGCTTTAAGTAAGATAACATGATGTAGAGAGATAAACTCAAGCAATATGATATAAACCCCATCTTTTTATCCTTGATGACAACAATAAAATACATGTCTCGCTACCCCTCTTGTCACTGGGTAAGGACACCGCAAGATTGAACCCAAAACTAAGCACCTCTCCCATTGCAAGGAAAACCAATCTAGTTGGCCAAACCAAACCGATAGTTCGAAGAGAAATGCAAAGATATCTTAATCATGCATAAAAGAGTTCAGAGAAGACTCAAATAATAATCATAGATAATCTGATCATAAACCCACAATTCATCGTATCTCAACAAACGCACCGCAAAAGAAGATTACATCGAATAGATCTCCAAGAACATCGAGGAGAACATTGTATTGAAGATCAAAGAGAGAGAAGAAGTCATCTAGATACTAGCTATGGACTCGTAGGTCTGTGGTAAACTACTCACGCATCATCGGAAGGGTAGCAAGGTTGATGTAGAGGCCCTCCGTGATCAAACCCCCCTCCGGCAGATCGCCGGAAAAGGCCCCAAGATGGGATCTCACGGGAACAGAAGGTTGCGGCGGTGGAAAAGTATTTCTGTGGATTCTTCTGATGTTGGGGGAATATTTGAGGATTTATATAGGTGGAGCTAGGGTTAGAAGACCTCTGAGGGGCCCACAAGCCAGGGGGTGCCCCCCCGGGGCGCGCCCTGGTGGCTTGTGGTCTCCTCGGGACTCTTCTGGCCCTCTCTCCAAGTTACGTAGGTGTCTTCTAGTCCAAGAAAAATCATAGCAAAAGTTTTATTCCGTTTGGACTCCGTTTGATATTACTTTCTGAAAAAGTCAAAAACAAGGGGAAAACGGAAACTGGCATTGGGCTCTAGGTTAATAGGTTAGTCCCAAAAATAATATAAAATAGCATATCAATGCATATAAAACATCCAAAACAGATAATATAATAGCATGAAACACTAAAAAATTATAGATACGTTGGAGAAGTATCAAGGAGTATTAAGGATTTATTTGTGAAATAGTTTCATTAATATTCAGAATAGTTTTGAGAGGAACCGGAAGCGTTTCAGGGTCACCAGAAGGAACTCAGAGTTTATCGGGCAATACCGAGTATTACTAATAAATAATATGTAGATGCAAAATGTTTCTGGTGATGCTAAATTAATAATAGAAGGCTCTAATAATTTTTAGGATGCTTTTATATTTAATTTAATATAAATGGGCCTTAAAAAGCAAGAGGTGGAAGAAGAATTGGGCCACAAGGGCCCAATAGGGGAGGCTGAATTGGAGAAGGGAGGACTCCTCCTCCCCTAGGGCCGGCGCAAAGGGAGGGGAGTCCTTCCCCTTGTGGCGCCCCCTCCCATTTCCCCAGCACCTATATATACTAGAGGCTTTTGCACCTTTTGAACACACAAGTTTTGGAGCCTCCTCTAGTTCTCTAGTTCTAGTTCTAGTTCTAGTTCTAGTTGGCCCTAGTTGATCAATTAGAGCTAGACCTAGATACTCTAATCCTCATATTTAGAAGCCTAGTATTGTTCTAATCTCCTCCCTCTAATTCTTCAATGATTAGCTCTGGAGGGCAAAGCGCTGCTGGATCGTGAAGATCATACGCTTGTAACTCGTAGAGAGGTTGTGCCTTCCGTCTTTCATTCGAGGGATTGTTCATATGGGCGGTTCGCGATATTGTTTATCTAAGGTTCGAGGGACTCCAAGCATGATCTACACCGACTTGCCTTCTTCCGATGCTACCCGGAGTCGGTAACGATCGAATCCAAACCATTAATGCATCTTCATATTGTTCCTAGGTGATTGTAGGGCGATTTTTGTTTTGTTTTCTACTACGTTCCCCAGCAGCCAGTGAAGATGTTGATGGAGATGAGTCCTGCCACGATGAGAGGAACGTTGGTGATAACAATGGCTTCGTTTTCCCCCTTCCGGAGGGAAGTATCCCCGGCGGAATGCAAAAGTGCTCCTGCCTAGATTCTCCCTCGAGACGGTGGCGCGTCGTCCCAAAAGTCTTATTCTGATTTTTTTCTAGGGTAAATGGCTTCATATAGCGGAAGATGGGCTTCGGCGGACCTTTGTGGGCCCAGGGGGAGGGGGCGCCAGCTAAGCTTGTGGGCCCATGGTGGGTCCTCTCTTGTATCCTTTTGAAAGGATCAATATGATCGACTAGGGGGGGGTGAATAGGAGACTACAAATTTTAATTGTTCTTGTCAATTTTAAGGTTTAGCGGATAAATAGGGTTCACTAGGTATGCAACTAGGTGAACACAACCTATATGACAAGCAAGCTCAGAGCCAAATATGCTAGGCAACAATTTAATTAGCAAGCCAACAAGCATACAAGACAAAGTAAGGTGCAGGGAAGGTGATGTGGGGTGGAACCCTAGATGGCTGATCTTTCACAAAAGGAGCGGATCCCGCGAAGAACACAAAGAACACGAGGGGAAACACGAGAGAATCACTCAAACCAACAAGTATGATCACACATGTGCTAGATCCATAAACACAAAAGGAGATACAAGATCCACGATCAACAAGGGACGATACACGGTAACCGGTTCTTCTCCAAAGGAGGTCTTGATGGGGGTCTTCTCCGTGAGGAGGTCTTGAATCCAAAGGGATCTTCTCCAAAGAGGGGCCGCGGTCTCTCTCAAGGAGTAGATCCGATGTGGATGAGCAAAGCTCTATCCCTAAATGAGCTACTACTTTGCTAACCCTATCTAGGAGGAGTAGGAGGTCTATTTATAGCCTTAGTGCAAATGGGGACGAAGTGAGGGGGTACATGGGCCTCGGGCCCGAATCCTGTGCGCAGATAGGTATCGGACGTCCGCTGGGGACCGGTCGTCCGATGGCTCGTGGGCGTACGGACGTCCGGTGGTCGCTGGACTTTCGCTATTTCTGTTCTGTGATGGAGGTGTCGGACGTCCGGTCGCTTCGGACATTCCGCTAATTTTGGCTCGGGTGCAGTGGCGCCGGATGTCCGGTCCTGCTCGGTCGTCCGCTTGCTGTGCGGTGTGGCCGGTCGTCCGGTCCTGGCCGGACGTCCACTCGTTGTAGCTTTTGGCTGGGGCTTCAGGCTCCGGACGTCCAGTCCTGACCGGTCGTCCGGTGGCTGTAGCTTTGTTGGCCTTCCTTCTTCATGACCTTGGCGCTTGGTGTCCTCGTCATCTTGTCCGATGGGTGTAGCTGATCTGTGGCTCTCCTCCAAGTACCTGATCACGCATAGTGTTTCCTCTTGAGGTAGTAGCCATGTCTCATGTATAGAAAGTGGTAGTTCGGAGTGGAGCGAGTTCACCTTATCTTCGATAGCCTTTGCTCGTGCCCTTGTCATTGGTCCAAGTGGTGTCGTGGGAGACATAGGTAGGTCCATGGGGATGATCTTGGGATGCTCCGCATCATATCCCCTCCCTTGGGAAAGATCCGAGCTCAGATCAAATTCTTCATCACCATGGCAGGGCGAGAGGTCCTTCACATTGAAGATGTCGCTCACGTTGTACTTGTCGCACGGGAGGTCGATCTTGTAAGCGTTGTTATTGTAGCGTGCAAGCACCTTGAAGGGTCCATCCGCTCGTGGTAGGAGTTTGGACTTGCATTCGGTAGGGAAGCGGTCCTTGCGAAGGTGTAGCCACACAAGATCACCAATTTTGAATACCATGGGGTGCTTGTTGATGTTGAGCTTGGTCGCAAGACATTGTACTTGGCGCTCGATGGTGTGCCTTGTATCTTCATGCACCTTCTTGAGATGGTTCACACGTGCACTTGCGTCCATATTGATGCGCTCTTGGAGTGGTAGAGGAAGAATGTCCAATGGTGACAATGGGTTGAATCCGTTGACGACTTCCAAAGGGGACTTGCCGGTAGTTGAGTGTCTTGCGCGGTTGTAGGAGAACTCGACGAAAGGTAGACACTCCTCCCACTCCTTGATGTTCTTATTGACGAGCACCCGAAGTAGAGCGGAGAGTGTGCAGTTGGTCACCTCCGTTTGGCCGTCGGTTTGTGGATGGTACGCCATGGAGAAGAGTAGCTTGATTCCGAGCTTGGTGCATAGGGTCTTCCAAAAGTAGCTTAGGAACTTGACGTCGCGGTCTGAGACAATCGTCTTTGGAACTCCATGTAGATGCAATATTTCCTTACAAAAGAGATTGGCAACATGTGAAGCATCGTATATCTTGTTGCATGGTATGAAATGTGCCATCGTAGAGAATCGGTCCACAACAACAAATACCGAATCCTTTCCATTTCTAGTTCTAGGAAATCCAAGTACAAAATCCATGCTAATATCTTCCCATGGTTGATATGGAATTGGGAGAGGCATATAAAGGCCGTGGGATTGAGCTTTAGACTTAGCTTTGCGACGTGTAGAGCATCGGTTGGTGAAGCGGTTGACGTCGCGGAACATTTTGGGCCAATAGTAGTTAGTGGAGAGCGTAGAGAATGTCTTCTCACGTCCAAAATGTCCCATTAGTCCTCCTCCATGCGATTCCTGCAAAAGCAACAAATGAAGAGAAGACCCGGGGATGCAAAGCGTGTTAGCTCTCATAAGATATCCATCTTTGATGTAATAGCGTTCCCAAGAGGTATGCGTCAAACATTTGGCATAAGGAATAGCAAAAGTAGGATCATGCTCATACAAGTCTTTTATGTGCTCAAAGCCAATGACATCCAGTTCAAGTTGAGTAACAAGAATGCATATGCAGGAAAGAGCGTCCACCACAACATTTTCCTTACCTTTGATGTACTTGATGATATAAGGAAATGACTCAATGAATTAACTCCATTTAGCATGACGCTTGTTCAACTTAGTTTGACCCTTAAGGTATTTAAGCGTTTCATGATCGGTATGAATGATGAATTCATGAGGGCGAAGATAATGTTCCCATTCATGCAAAACTCGCACTAAAGCATATAACTCTTTGTCATAGATGGGGTAATTGAGTTGCGCTCCGGAAATTTTCTCACTAAAGTAATCTATGGGGCGCTTCTCTTGCGTTAAAACACCTCCTATGCCATTATCACTAGCATCACAATGAATCTCAAAGGGTTTGTCAAAGTTGGGTAAAGCAAGCACGGGAGCATGAGTAAGCAAATTCTTAAGCTCATTGAAAGCGGTATCTTGGGGTGGTCCCCAAACAAAAGGCGCATTTTTCTTGCTCAAAGCATGCAAAGGTGAAGCAAATGGTGCTAAAGTCCTTCACAAATCTACGGTAGAAACCGGCTAAACCAAGGAAGCTACGCACTTGATGCAAGTTGGTTGGTTGTGGCCAAGTTTGAATAGCATTTATCTTAGAGTCATCAACATGAACACCCTTAGAGGAAACAACAAAACCCAAGAAAATGAGCTTATCAACGCCAAAAAGGCATTTTTCCATGTTAGCATAGAGACGCTCTTTTCGAAGAGTTTGCAAAACGGTTTGAACATGGGTGGCATGATCTTTGAGAGATGTGCTATAAACAAGGATATCATCGAAGTAGACCACAACAAACTCACCAATGTAAGGGCGAAACACATAATTCATAAGACACATGAAAGTACCCGGTGCTTCCGATAAACCCATAGGCATGACTAACCACTCATACAAGCCAAACTTTGTTTTGAAAGCGGTTTTCCATTCATCACCCTCTTGTATGCGGATTTGATAGTAACCACTCTTAAGATCAATTTGGAAAATATAGTGGCACACCACTAAGTTCATCAAGCATATCATCAAGGCGTGGGATGGGATACCTATAGCGAACAATGATAGAATTGATAGGTCTACAATCGGAACACATGCGAAAGCTACCATCTCATTTTGGCACAAGAATGACCAGAACGGCACAAGGACTCAAACTTTCGCGCACATGTCCATGGTCTATGAGATGTTTTACTTGCCTTTGTATTTCTTTGGTTTCTTCGGGGTTGACACGGTAGGGAGCTTTGTTCAGAAGTGGTGCTCCGGGAATGAGGTCGATGCGGTGCTCGATACCTCGTAGTGGAGGTAGTCCGGAGGTAGCTCGTCGGGGAAAACATCTTGGAATTCCTGCAAAAGAGAAGACAACACTAAAGGTAGAGTGTGAGAGGTGTTAGCTTTTGGTGCGTCGTCCTTGCACAAAAGGATGTAGTGTATCACACTAGATGGGTTCTCATACACTTCTCTTATCTCACGTTCAGTGGTAAATAGAACTAGGTTCTTCTTTTCACTCATCGTGGAGGCATTCGATTTGGGCTTATGGCGCCCACTCTCTTTTTGGTGGTTCGCTCTCTCACTATTCTCTCCACGATGGGTGGTTTGCTTGTCGGCGATCACTTGGCTTGGAGACATAGGGCGAAGTACGTACTCCTTTCCTTTCATCTTAAAGATGTAGTGGTTCATTCAGCCGTTGTGGATGACACATCTATCAAATTTCCATGGTCGACCAAGAAGAAGGTGGCAAACGGTCATTGGAACGACATCACACTCCAAAGTGTCTTCGTAAGCTCCGATTTTGAAGGAGACTTGCACTCTATGATCGACTTGAATAGTTCCGGAGTCGCTTAGCCATTGAACTTTGTTGGGATGTGGGTGCTTCGTCTTGGGCAATTGGAGCTTGGAGCAAAGTTCTTCACTTGCTAAGTTATGACAACTCCCTCTATCGATGATGACCTTGACGAACCTTCCATTGATGCCAGCCTTGGTATGGAATATGTGGCATCTTTGGTCTTCTTCTTGGTGATGTTGAAGGGTCAATACCTTGGAGACAACGAGAGCGGGACTTGAATCTTCATCACAAAAGACTTGTTCCTCTTCATCGTTCACTTGCCGGTGCATGGCGACTTGCTCAAGTGCTTCCGTTTCTCCTTCACTCATGGAGTCGTATGTACCATCGTCGTTGAGGATCATGGTCCGCTTGTTGGTACACTCAAAGGACTTGTGGCCTTGGCCTCCGCATGTGAAGCATTTGAAGGAACTTGTCTTGACGGTCTCATCGGTTGGGGTAGATGATGATGAAGCTCTCGGCTTGAAGTTTCTTGTTGTAGGAGGATGACTTGATGTTGTCGAAGCTTTCTTGTAACTCGACTTGTCGATGTTGCTTGTAGAAGGCTTGGTTGATGTAGAACGTGTTGAAGTCGTTGAAGCTTGGGTGTTGGAGAAACCATATGACTTGGATGAGAACTTGGCATACTTGAAGTCATCTTGCACTTGACGTTCCGCTTTGGTAGCCTGATGCACTAGCTCGATGAGGTTCGAGTATGGTTGGAAGTCGGCGATCTTCTTGATGGGGTGATTGAGTCCATTCAAGAAACGTGCCATAGTTTGCTCATCATCTTCCGTGACATTGGCTCGTATCATTGCAATCTCCATTTCCTTGTAGTACTCTTCAACGCTCTTGGTTCCTTGCTTGAGTAGTTGGAGTTTCTTGAAGAGGTCGCGGTCGTAGTAGGTTGGCACGAAGCGTGCTCTCATGACATCCTTCATTTGCGCCCAAGTAGTGATGGGTGGTTCACCTTTTGCCTCTCGGCGCTCAGTGACTTGTTCCCACCAAATGAGGACATAGTCTTGGAACTCAAGGGATGCCATCGCGATCTTCTTCTCTTCTTCATAGTTGTGCAAGCGGAAGATTTTGTCGACCTTCAATGCCCATGAAAGGTACTCTTCGGGATCGTTGCTTCCATTGAACTAGGGCATGGTGAACTTTAGCTTGCCGTAGCGTTGCTCTTCATTGTGTTCGGGTCGGGGATGATGACGTCCTTGACGAGGAGGATCGTCTCTCACAACTTCCTGTTGCCGTGGAGGATTTCCATTGTCTTCTTTCTCTTGTTGAACTTGATGTTCTTGGCGAGCTCGTGGAGGAACTTGTCGAGCTTGACGTTGCACGTGAGCTTGATATATTCGTTCGTGAACTTCTTCGCGGAGTGCTTCTTCATGTTCATGAGCTTGTCGGCCTCGGTTGGCTATGAGTTGACTTGATTCTCAGAGGGCACGTTGTGCCTCAAGTGCTTGATCATCTCGCAATTGTTGCTCTTGACATGGTGCCTCGGCATCTTGTGCTTCTTGGTGTAAACGCGCTCGCTCTTCCTCTTCGTGTTGGCATTGTCGTTGCCGTTCTCGTTCTTGCGCAAAGGTAGCTTGGTTTTGACGATGTTGTTGTTCTTGAGAGTTGTTGTCGTGTAGAGGGTTGCGGTTGGCTTGACGATCTTGGCGCGCGGCACGACGAAGAGTATTTGATGTCGGTGTACTTGAGCCAGAGATGGTGTAGTCGGAGTGTCGACTTGAGCGGCTCCATCTTGATGAGGACGAAGTGGGAGAAGAGCGGTTGAGCAACAAAGCATGGATCTCGTCCATTCTTGCATCATTCTCTTGCTTGTGGTCATCGAGCTTGTGGTCGAAGTAATCCATTGTGCGTTGCTCAGAGAGTCGCAAGTCGGTGGCGAGGTTGTCGATGCGTTCACTCATTGCTTGTTGCTCTTGATGCAAAGCACGTTGTGCACCAAAGAGGTGGCTCTTTGTGACGTATGAGTTCATGTCGTCATCTTGCCAGATGAAGAGTGGGTTGGTAGAAGTACTTGGCCTATCCATCGTTTCAAGAGAAATATGTGAGTGGTAGAAAGAGAAGAACGTATACCAAATGTACCTTGACCGATGTTGAAGGTGGATCAAAGATCACTCCAATGTGGAACAAGGAAATATCACAATTGGTACCAATTCTTGTCGGTTTCTCACACCTACACAAGTAAAAAGCTTATGGTGGATCTCGGTTAGGATGGTGGCACAAAATTGGATGCAATTGTTAGTGAGCTTCAATAATGTTGGAAAAGATTTGCAAGTTTGCAATGCAACAAGTAGACCAAGCAAAATGAGGTACACGGAAACACACATGCAAAGAGATGAATGGGGTCGTGCAACCAAGGATGAGCCAAAATGTGGGATCCACGAAAATGCTCTTGTTGCACAACACTAGAGATACGCTAGCATGATTGCACCATAGGCGGATACGAAGACTTGTGCACAGCCTACTAAGAAAAAAATGCAATGACTTCTATCCCAAGTATGCTCTATGTATGGTGTTCCGATGATATGATCCAAGATGATCTAGTATGACAATCTTAATGTTGTATGATGCTATGGTTCTTGTTTAAAAGCTCTTTGCTTATCTTTCCCTTTTGCTTAAAAGCTTGTTTGGCTCTTTGTGTTTGAGCTCTTTTTTTCATGCAATGCTTCACGAACCAAGAGAGCAATTGAGTATGCGATGACAGTTTGTGACACAAGAGATGATATGCACCAATGCTATGTATGTATGCTATGGGAAGTATGATCACTAATGTGCACAAGTCACGTTGTCGGCAATACTCAAAGGCTAGTATCGATGGGTAAGCGACACAAAAGAGTTAGGCTATGATGGCTATCAATGTAATGGCAAGAATGAAGTAGCACGATACCAAGATGAGTTTACCGCTCTTGCTTACGGTATGGTGTCAAAATGGTGTAGTGGTTGTTGTCGATGACGCGTCTGTGGCGAAGATGAGCGGCGGTGATGTTGATGTCGAACCGTACCTAAATAGCCGAAACACAATAGGACACGGAACCGCAACTCAAATTCTCAAAGCACAAAGTTGCAAAACGTATCAGAGTGCGAAGCGAGTAAGCAATGGTGGTTGTGGAAAGTGGTGGATGTATGGGTATGTGTATGCGGAAGTGGGGCGGTTGCTGAAATTTGGGGGGGGGGGTTCAGATTCGTCAGGTTTTTGCGAACGTCTGGTGGTTGCGGTCGTCCGGTCGTCGGGTGCCTGGGCAAGTTCGGGCACGGGATGAACAACACGGGTACGTGATGGAGAGGTCAAATTTCATCGAATCCGGGCGATTTCGTGGATGAAAAAGGTGGAGACGAAGGGGAAAAGCTAGATCCACTCAAGGCAAAGCAAATCCACGGATCAAATGCAACAAAATTTCACCAAGAAATCACAAAAAAAATTGGGGCTATTTTTGTGGGGAATTTTCGAATTAGGGACAAAATCAACAAAAACAAGGCTAGAAACACAACGGGGAGGCTCCGAAATCGTGATCAACGTGGATCTAGATACCAAGATGATGTAAGGTGGAACCCTAGATGACCGATCTTTCATGAAAGGAGCGGATCCCACGAAGAACACGAAGAAGACGAGGGGAAACATGAGGGGAAATACGAGAGAATCACTCAAACCAACAAGTATAATCACACATGTGCTAGATCCATAAACACAAAAGGATATACAAGATCCACAATCAACAAGGGACGATACACGGTAACCGGTTCTTCTCCAAAGGAGGTCTTGATGGGGGTCTTCTCCATGAGGAGGTCTTGAATCCAAAGGGATCTTCTCCGAAGAGGGGCCGTGGTCTCTCTCAAGGAGTAGATCCGATGTGGATGAGCAAAGCTCTATCTCTAAATGAGCTACAACTTTGCTAACCCTAGCTAGGAGGAGTAGGAGGTCTATTTATAGTCTTAGTGCAAATGGGGACGAAGTGAGGGGGTACATGGGCCTCGGGCCCGAATCCTGTGCGCAGATAGGTATCGGACGTTCGCTGGGGACCGGTCATCCGGTGGCTCGTGGGCGTCCGGTGGTCGTCGGACTTTTGCTATTTCTGTTCTATGTTGGAGGTGCCGGACGTCCGGTCACTTCGGATTTCCGCTAATTTTGGATCGGGTGCGGTGGCGCCGGATGTCCGGTCCTGCCCGGTCGTCAGCTCGCTGGGCGGTGTGGCCGGTCGTCCGGTCCTGGACGGACGTCCGCTCGCTATAGCTTTCGGCTGGGGTTTCAGGCTCCGGACGTCCAGTCCCAACCGGTCGTCCGGTGGATGTAGCTTTGTTGGCCTTCCTTCTTCATGACCTTGGCGCTTGGTGTCCTCGTCATCTTGTCCGATGGGTGTAGCTGCTCCGTGGCTCTCCTCCAAGTACCTGATCACGCATAGTGTTTCCGCTTGAGGTAGTAGCAATGTCTCATGTATAGAAAGTGGTAGTTCGGAGAGGAGCGAGTTCACCTTATCTTCGATAGCCTTTGCTCGTGCCCTTGTCATTGGTCCAAGTGGTGTCGTGGGAGACGTAGGTAGGTCCATGGGGATGATCTTGGGATGCTCTGCATCAGAAGGATTAACCACAAGTGAGGCGAGGACGCAGATTTTATCCCGAAGTTCACTCTTCCTTGGGGAAGAGCTACTCTCCGTTTAGAGCGGTGCCGGAGCCAAAGCTTGCGGAACGCCACGAAGGCTCGCCGTAGTCTCTTTCGAGTCACCCCCAACGGATGAGCCTCGAATCACTCGGGGTTGGTCTTGAAGGCGACCACCCCACCTTTACAAACTTCTCCGGAGCACAACACACGCAAGGAAGCTTCCGGAGGAACCTCTAACCGCCCAGGAGCCCAAGCTCCAAGAGTAACAAGTCAATGGGGAAGAAATGTTGCGGGGAATGCGATTTGGTTTGATCAAGATGTAGATCGGGTCTTGCTCTACCAATTCCAAAAGTTTCAAAAAGTTTGGGTGGAGGGATTGAGAGTATTGATCAAAATGGAGTGTAGCAATGGTGGAGCACAATAAGACATTAGGGTTAGGGATGGAGGTGGAAGAAGGGGACTTTTATAGTGTTCTTGCACGGGTGGCCGTTTCTGCCCATTGTACCCCGTGCGCACGGGCTAAGTCAGCCCCGTGCGCATGGGGTACTCAGAGACTTTCACACCACCCCGTGCGCACGGGGGTCAAAATACCCCGTGGGCATGGGGTACCCAGAGAGTTACGCAGTACCCCGTGCGCACGGGGGTCAAAAGACTCTGAGTAAAAGAAGAAGTAGTTACGGCGATGGCATTCCCACACAACACATATCCACACCGACCCCTCTTAATAGTGCGGTCTTTCCTATGACTCAAAATGAACCAAAAATAAATCCTTCGAATCGCTGGTAGACCACGCCTTTGACCTTTTCGAATTGGGGGGGGGCGCACTTGTCCATCAAAAGCAATATGGAACCAATATCCTAATATAAACTTTAGCAACCGATATTAGTTCCACTAACCACATTGTCATCACACCAAAATATAGTTTAAGTGCCAATTGCACTTTCAATCTCCCCCTTTTTGGTGCATTGATGACAACATGGCTAGAACATGGCATAAAGGATATGAAAAATATTAAATAGCCATGTGTCAGTGATTGATCATAGAGGCCCCCCCTATATGTGTGCCCGGATGAGATATATGCTTGAGAATGCATCAAGTACACACATAGGAGGCCCTCCCAAGATCAACATTGACAAGACATGAGATCAACATAACACACCTATAACGGTGCCTAGATCTCATGAAAAGGTGTAGGGAGCAAATATCATGAGACACATAATAAACAACATAATAAGCCCAATATAACCATTGCATAAGGTTCAAGATAAAAAGTAGAGTCTCATGAGCAATTATGAGTAGTTCACAAGCAAATAAGAGTATCTGAAGCCAACTAAAAACAACCAATCAAAGCAGAGAAACACGAGGCTTGAAATCTCAACACGCACTAAAGAACACCAACACACACAAACACACACCACTTCTCCCCCTTTGTCATCAAGACAACAAAAAGGAGAAAAAGGCGACACACAAACACACTAGACAAGAGGGGGCACGCTCGAAGCATCATCACCATCATTTTCAAAGCGCCACCCTGCCATCGGAAAGGAGCGAGATGTGGCCTTACTGATGTTGTCCTCGGACCCTCAGGCAACCACCTCACCAGCTACAGCCCTCTCTGCCTTCTTCTGACGTCTCACAAGCTTATCCTTGTTGATCTCCATAACTTGACGACGCTAAATAGACTGACACATCTTGAATAAGTTGCTCATGGTCTTGAACAAGCTCTTCTTCTCTCCCTTGGTGAAAACAACCTCAGAATCTACCTTCTTGCCCTTACCACAAGGGATCCGTGCAGTGGAGGACATAATATGAGTGTACGTGGCACGATCCTTAGGCCTAGGGTTGCGCCTCTTCTTGGGAGGCACATATGGAGCAGGAGCAGCAGGAGTCCAGTTAGAGTTGCACTTAGGAACTAAAGTCTTATACTGAGAGATATACTTTGCTGGGCAGACAGTCTCCATCAATGCCTGGATGAATAGAGCATAGATCAAGGACTTGTTCTCTTGCACACACCAACGAAGCTCATAGAACATGAAGTCCAAAACATCCACTCTTAAAGACATCCAACATGGAACTCCGTATGTTGTGAGAATCACCAGGCTTTGGAGTAAGAGTATACCTCAAGATATGGCGCATCGTATCGTAGAGAGGCATAAGGTCTTTGATGGACCCAGTGAAAAAGGACTTCACTTTGCTTGTTGGTGAACACAATCTCATCTTGGTGTGCTGTCCACTCTCAGGAACCCTGCCAAACTCATCAGATGCCTCTTCTTCGTCAATGAACGGATAGGGAATGATCTCAGAAAACTTGGCCATAGGAGCAGAGCACCGATGCGTCCCAGACACCCATGGGTGCGTGCAGAGTCATTGGAAAAGGACAAGGCTGCAAAGAACCGCATCACCAGATCCTCATTGTACGGATGGTTGAATGTGACAAACGGAAGGATCCCCAACCTCCCAAGAGCTGAATATACACCCGGATAGAGATGATCATTGTCATGGAGACTCTCAACATTAACATGCTTGTGCGGAGCAAACTTCTTGGCCTTGGTCATGAGAAACTCATGGTACACTCTTTGCTGAAATTCATTCTTGAATCGGGGATCCACTCCCAAACACGTGGCAGCAGCATATGGATGACTCTGTCTTTCAGCCCAAAGCTCTGGTTTGGTCCATTTGGCAACGGGAAGGTTCCTGAGACCCCGCTCGCCGGGAATGGCTTGCTCGGGACTAGACATCTCTTCTTCGTCTTCATCTTCATCACCTCCATCAACATGATCATCCTCGTCCTCTATCTCTGCATCATCTTCTGTGTTGACATAGTGAGCATCATCCTGTGAGTCATACTCTTCCTCTAACTCATCTGAGGCCTCAACCACGGGCTGCTTGGTGGCTGCATGATGAGCATGGCCCTACCCTGATCCTGACCCCTGCCCAATGCCCTCAGACAACTAGTGATGAGCAATAGTAAACTCTTTGGAACTTGCCTTTGGGTGCTTGCGACGGAGCTCTTCCCTCTTGTCAGCGGAGTCTGAAACACACAAACACCAACACCACAACACGCAAGAGACACAAACAACTGAGTACAAGTGCTTGAGATAAGGGCAAAGAAGTAAAACAAAACTAGGCAGAAAAGTTCCTGTGAGGCCCGTGTGATAACCCACAAGTATAGGGGATCGCAACAGGTTTCGAGGGTAGAGTATTCAACCCAAATTTATTGATTAGACACAAGGGGAGCCAAAGAATATTCTTGAGTATTAGCAGCTGAGTTGTCAATTCAACCACACCTGAAAGACTTAATATCTGCAGCAAAATATTTAGTAGCAAAGTAGTATGGAAGTAGCGGTAATGGTGGCAAAAGTAACAGTAGCAATTTTGTAGCAATCGGAACAGTGGCAATGGAAAAGTAAGTAAGCAAAGATCAATATGTGAAAAGCTCGTAGGCTATGGATCCATGATGGATAATTATGTCAGATGGCATTCATCATGCAACGGTTATAACATAGGGTGGCACAGAACTAGCTCCAATTCATCAATATAATGTAGGCTTATATTCCGAATATAGTCATACGTGCTTATGGAAAAGAACTTGCATGACATCTTTTGTCCTACCCTCCCATGGCAGCGGGGTCCTATTGGAAACTAAGGGATATTAAGGCCTCATTTTAATAGAGTACCAGAGCAAAGCATTAGCACTTAGTGAATACATGAACTCCTCAAACTACGGTCATCACCGGGAGTGGTCCCGACTATTGTCACTCCGGGGGTGCCGGATCATAACACGTAGTAGGTGACTATAACTTGCAATATCGGATCAAGAACACAAATATATTCATGAACACACAATAGGTTCAGATCTGAAAATCATGGCACTCGGGCCCTAGTGACAAGTATTAGGCATAGCAAAGTCATAGCAACATCAATCTTAGAACATAGTGGATACTAGGGATTAAACCCTAACAAAACTAACTCGATTACATGGTAAATCTCATCCAACCCATCAGGGTCCAGTAAGCCTACGATGAGATTACTCACGCATGGCGGTGATCATCATGAAATTGGTGATGGAGTATGGTTGATGATGACGATGGCGATGGATTCCCCTCTCCAGAGCCCAAAACGGACTCCAGATCTGCCCTCCCGAGGAAGAACAGGGCTTGGCGGTGGCTCCGTATCGTAAAACGCGATGAATCCTTCTCTCTGATTTTTTTCTCCCTGAAAGAGAATATATGGAGTTGGAGTTGAGGTCGGTGGAGGTCCAGGCGGCCCACAAGGTCGGAGGGAACGCCCCAGGGGGGTGGGTGCGCCCCCACCCTTGTAGCCAGGGTGTGGGCCCCCTTCACTTGATTCTTTCGCCAATATTTTTCATTACTTCCAAAACTTATCTCCGTGAAGTTTCAGGTCATTCCGAGAACTTTTTATTGTGCACAAAAATAACACCATGGCAATTCTGCTGAAAACAGTGTCAATTCGGGTTAGTTCCATTCAAATCATGCAAGTTAGAGTCCAAAATAAGGGCAAAAGAGTTTGGAAAAGTAGATACGGCGGAGAAGTATCAACTCCCCCAAGCTTAACCCATTGCTCATCCTCAAGAAATTCAGTTGACAAACTGAAAGTGATAAAGAAAAACTTTTACAAACTCTGTTTGATCTTGTTGTTGCAAATATGTAAAGCCAGCATTCGAGTTTTCAGCAAAGATTATGAACTAACCATATTCACAACAACTTTTAGGTCTCACATTTACCCATATCAATGATATAATTAACTAGCGAGCAATAATAATAAATCTCAGACGACAACACTTTCTCAAAATAATTATGATATGATATAACAAGATGGTATCTCGCTAGCCCTTTCTGAGACCGCAAAACATAAATGCAGAGCACCCCTAAAGATCAAGGACTGACTAGACATTGTAATTCATGGTAAAAGAGATCCATTCACATTCATACTCAATATAAATTAATAACAACTCATACAAATGATAGGGTGCTCTCTAACTGGTGCTTTTTATGAGAGGATGATGACTCAATAATAAAAGTAAATAGATAGGCCCTTCGCAGAGGGAAGTAGGAATTTGCAGAGGTGTCAGAGTTCGAGTTTTAAAATAGAGATTGAATAATATTTTGAGCGGTATACTTTCATTGTCAACATAACAACCAAGAGATCTCCGTATCTTCCATGCTACATACATTATAGGCGGTTCCCAAACAGAATGGTAAAGTTTATACTCCCCCACCACCAACAAGCACACTCCATGGCTGGTCCGAAACAAAGGGTGCCGTCCAACTAACAATAGTCCTGGAGGAGTTTTGTTTGCAATTATTTTGATTTGATTTGAGCATGGGACTGGGCATCCCCGTTACCGGCCATTTTCTCGTGAATGATGAGCGAAGTTCACTCATCGTGAGAATAACCCACCTAGCATGGAAGATATTGATAGCCCTAGTTGGTACATGAGTGATTCGAGCATACAAAACAGATTATTGTTTGAAGGTTTAGAGGATGGCACATGCAAATTTACTTAGAACGGCAGGTAGATACCGTATATAGGTAGGTATGGTGGACTCATATGGAACAACTTTGGGGTTTATGGAAGTGGATGCACAAGCAGTATTCCCTCTTAGTACAAGTGAAGGCTAGAAAGATACTGGGAAGCGACCAACTAGAGAGCGACAACAGTCATAAACATGCATTGAGATTAACCAACATTGAATGCAAGCATGAGTAGGATATAAATCACCATGAACATAAATATTGTGGAGGCTATGTTGATTTTGTTTCAACTACATGCGTGAACATGTGCCAAGTCAATCCACTCAAATTATTCAAAGGAGGATACCATCCTGTCATACTACATCATAGCCATTTTAATTTCCATGTTGGCACGCAAGGTAAACCATCATAAACTCCTAGCTAATTAAGCATGGCATGAGTAATTATAATCTCTAATTGTCATTGCAAACATATTTCATTCATAATAGGCTAAATCAGGAATGATGAACTAATCATATTTACAAAAACAAGATAGGTCGAGTTCATACCAGCTTTTCCTCACCTCAGTCATTTTATCATATATCGTCATTATTGCCTTTCACTTGCACGACTAAATGGTGTGGATAAATAATAATAGTGCACGTGCATCAGACTAAGCTGAAATCTGCAAACATTTATTCAAAGTAGAAGACAAGGTAATATGGGCTCTCTGTTAGATCAACAATAATGCATATGAGAGCCACTCAACATTTTCATTGTGGTCTTCTCCTCTCGACCCCCAAAGAAAAGAAAAGAACTTCAAAGAAACACGCTGAAATATTTTTGGAGTTTTTGTTTTTCTGAAGAAGGGAAATAAGAACGAGAAAAACTATTTACACGGGAAAGTTCCCGACAAGCAAAAGAAGAATGTGAAATCTTTTGGGGTTTTCTTTTAATATTACTACTAAGCATGCATAGAAAGTAAACTAACTACAACTAGTTTTTTTTGGTTTTTCTTAAGGTTTATCAAACACACAAGAAGGAAGCGGCAAAAGAAAAATAAACTAGCATGGATATTACAATGAAAAAGTATGAACACCGACAACTGAAATGAGTGTGTGAACATGAATATAGTGTCGGTGAGAAATACGTACTCCCCCAAGCTTAGGCTTTTGGCCTAAGTTGGTCTACGCCCATGGATCAAAGTAGCCCTCTCCGGTGTACCGAGCAGGATCCTGGGGGTTCCACTGGTTAGCGAGGTCTTGTGGATCCCACTGATAAATAGACTCTTGGTACGGATCAGGTGATGGCTCTGGCTCAGGAGGTGGGGATTGTGTCCCCTCCCAGTATGCATGCATGGCCACGGGCAAAACGAAGTACCCGTTTGAATGAATATTGAACAATATAGGTGCAGGCAAGGTAATAATATGAAAAGTATTCTCGCTCAATACTAGGTTATAAATAAGTCTCTTTTCCTCATCATGGCGAATAAACTTATGTGCTACCATGCTTTCATAATCTAAATGTATAGTGGTAGCAATTTCTCCTCTTTTTCATAGTGCCTAATGGGTATCTCAAAACGTTTAGCAAGGCGGGAGGCGAAGATGCCTCCGAAAATAGGACCCTTTGCACGATTCATACTCAACCATTTAGCAACCATAGCGCCCAAACTGTAAGTTATATCTCTATGTAAAGCGTGCTGCAAAATGGCAAGGTCAAGGGCACTAAGGCATCCACTCTCTCCATGAACAATTAAACATCTCCCATCAAATAATGAGTAATAGTGTAAAACAGGGAAATGAATACTAACCACCCTCGGTCCGGACACTCCTCTATTTTCCCCTACGATAATTTCATTAATAAGGCCTTCCACATCACTAGGACGTGGCTCCTCGACGCTACCCTCGTAAGGTAATTTACAAACCTCACAAAAGTCATGAAGCGTCATGATACGTCTCCAACGTATCTATAATTTATGAAGTATTCATGCTGTTATATTATCATTCTTGGGTGCTTTACAATAATTTTATAGCAACTTTATATAATTTTTTGGGACTAACATATTGACCCAGTGCCCAGTGCCAGTTGCTGTTTTTGCTTGTTTTTTACATCGCAGGAAATCAATATCAAATGGAGTCCAAACACCGTAAAACTTTGTGTGGATTTTTTATGGACCAAAAGACCACCAATGGGCTAGAGTAGCACCTGGGGGTGCCCCAAGGGGGGCACAACCCACCAGGCCGCGCCCGGGGGCCCAGGGGCGCCCAGGTGGGTTGTGCCCACCTCGGTGGCCTCCACTACAAAAAAAGACACATCCGTGACATTTTGGGCTGAACGGAATTTTTTTCTGTCATACATATGACACTTCTATGACGATAATTGTGACAAAATCCGGTATCATCATAGATGTGGTGGGCTCCTACTTCTATGACAAAAAATCATGACAGAAAATGGGCTTTTCGTCCTGGGCGGGACGGAGACGCAGCTGCATGACATTCTTTGGGCCGTCCATGACGGAAAAAACCATGGTAGAAGCGAGGGCGAGAAAAATTTCGGGGAGTTCCCGGTTACGGTGGGAGGTCGGGGCCGAGCGATGCGCGTTTCTCTCGTACATGTATGCGCGTGTGTGCGAGGCATTGGCTCTAACTGAACCCGAGTGAGGCGTTGGGCTCTAACTGAACCCAAGCGATTGCACTGCAGGCTACGCGTTATTGAACCCGAGCGATCGATCGATGGCTGTTAACTGAACCCAATCGAGCGATTCCTTCGCTACTGCTGCTAACTGAAGCCGATTGATGCTGCCTCTGGGATAAACAGTGAGCGTTGCCGGGGGGGGTTGGATGAACAGTGAGCGGTGGTGTTGCCTCTAGATGAACAGGACCCCGTGGTGTGGAGGGCTGGATGAACAGTAGACGGTGGAGGGGTGCCCGTGGAGGGGTGGTTGAACAGGATCCCGTGGTGTGGGGAGCTGGATGAACAGTAGACGATGGAGGGGTGGTTGAACTGTAGCCGGTGGAGTAGCGCGCGGTGGAGGCTGGATGAACAGGAGCCCATGGAGGCTGGAGGAGGTCGACGGTAGCCCGTGGAGGCTAGAGGAGGTCGACGGTGGAGATGAACAGTATCCCGTGGAGTCCTGTTTTGCGGTACACCAGACCCCTCCCGATGAACAGGACCCCCGTTTCGACCGTAGCGCTCCAACACAAGTCCGTTTCGTCTGATTTGCGGTACGCCACACCCCTCCCGATCAACAGGACCCCGTTTCAACCGTAGGAGGTCCATTTCATCCGTTTTGCGGTACGCCACACCCCTCCTGATGAACAGGATCCCGTTTCAAACGTGGCCGGTCGAACACAAGGCCGTTTGGGAACGGAGAAACAATGTCGTCGTCGTGTTCATGGGGAGGGAACGGAATGCGTCGTGTTCATGGGGAGGCAACGGAATGCGTCGTGTTCATCGGGAGGCAACGGAACACGTGGGAGCCAACCGGCTGGGTCGGAACATAATGCGTGGTCGTGTTCTTCGGGAGGGCTTGGACGGAACAGGCGATGGAAACGAGACCTGGCCCCGCCGTACGTATGCGCGAGTAGGGGTTCGAGACCCCGCCCGTATGCACACATACGTGGCCGTGTTTTCTTTCTTGCACCCTGGCCATTGTACGTACATGTACATGCTACGTGCGCGCCTCTACTACGACACGTGCGCGCCTCTACATCCACCAGTATATATGTACATACACGTTGCGGCCAAAATGACAACGCTAACATACGCTTCGACCAGGTGGGTCCCGACTATCAGGCACTTCCTTGCATGCGAAGATGTAGCTGGGGGGTCCCAGCAGTCAGGGGGGCGAATCTTTTTTTGTCCGGACGCACTTCCTTGCGTGCGAAGGTGTAGCTGGTGGGTCCCAGCAGTCAGGGGGGAAATGTTTTTCACGAAATACGGTAGCCCATCCGGTGGGTCCCCGTTGTCAGGTGGAGGAATAATTATTTTGCGCGTAATAAGGAGGCACTTCCTTGCTGCGGCCGTGGACCTAGCTGTCAGTGTCTCCACGCACAGTACTCTTCTGATGGAAGTTGGTCGTTGACCACATTGACCACGCCGCGCCGAGAGCACCACGGCGGTGGACGATGGCGAGGCCTAGGAACGGGATGATACGGAGGCAGGGAAGACTCGACAGTTGTTTCCCACGCGGAGGGGAGTACGACTGTACGAGGGTTTACTGGTTCGTCTGCCGTCGCCGGAGAATAACAACAAGTGTGGGTGATTAGAGGGATGGCTAGGCCAGCGATGGGAGTACGGTGGGGCGGTGAGGCCTGCGCGGTAGCACAGTCGGCCGCGGGGAGGAGGGAGCAGGAAGTCCCACCGGCGCTTGTTTGAGCTGCTGGAGCAGGAAGAGCAGAGATTGAAGAAGCACGACGGCCGTTGGATGGACATCCAACAGTCAGTGCTTGTGCGTCAACCTTTTTTTAGGAAAACCTCAAATCTGTGGAAAACAGCATACAACCCATCTGCCATAATTTCTAATAATTTACAACCCATTTGCTAATTCTTAAGGTTTTTTTGGAGCCCACTTTTTGTTAGCATTACAGCCCATATTATGGCCACGGTTAAAAAAGTATATGAAATTTTGCATATTCTAGTGCGGTCTGAACTGTTTTTAATCCCGAAATTTCGACTCACATTCAAACTGATTTTAAAAATAAATGTATATCAATATAAAATCCAACAAATTCTCCACGCATAAAAATTAATGTAATTTAAAATCTTGAAATGAAAAAAAGATATTTGAAACTAATTGCCGGTTTGATGTGTTTTAAAAATGTACAGCCCATTTCTCATTATTGATGGGCCATTTTCTCGGCCAGCCGAATGAAAGCTCTTCTCGTCTTGAAAGATTTGCAGCCCAACAGGCCTCACAAAATGACTTACTTGACAAATCACAAAAAAACTAGGCTGTGGCCGTGGACCCAGCTGTCAGCCTCTCCACGTACAGTACTCTTCCGATGGAAGTCGTTCCTTGACCACGTTGACCATGCCGCGCGGAGAGCATCACGACGGTGGACGACGCGGAGCCGGGGAAGACGCGGCAGTGGAAGCCCGCGTGGAGAGGAGTACGAGTGTTCACTGGTTCGGCTGCGGTGTGAGGCTACCGTCACCGTAGGGCCTGGCCAGCGGTGGGAATAGTAGGAAGCGGTGGGGCCTCTTCGGCAGCACAGCCGGCCACGGGAGGCAGGAGCATGCGGCACGACCGGCGCTGCTTTGGGCGGCTGGAGCAAGAAGACCAGAGGTTGAAGAAGCACTATGGCCGTTGGATGGACATCGTACGGTCACTGGAGCTAGAATCGTTCATATTGACTAAGTTGACAAAGCCCTTCGTCCCCGTCAACTTAGTAGGCCCACAAGTCAGCCTCCCACCAAGGTGGGTCCCAGCTAGCCGGGGGAGTATTCATTTTTTTGTGCATAATAAGGAGGCACTTCCGGTGGGTCTGGGCTGACAGCAGGGGGAACGTTGTTTTCGCGAAATATGGTGGCCCGTCCGGTGGGTCCCAGCAGTTAGGGGGAAACGATTTTTTCGCAAAATACTGGTGGCCCATCTGGTGGGTCCCCGCTGTCAGGTGGAGGAATAATTATTTTCCGCGTAATAAGGAGGCACTTCCTTGCGGCTGCCGTGGACCCAGCTGTCAGCCTCTCCACATACAGTACTCTTCCGATGGAAGTCAGTCGTTGACCACATTGACCACGCCGCGCCGAGAGCACCACGACGATGGACGACGGTGAGGCCTAGGAAGGGGACGACGCGGAGCTGGGCAAGACGCGGCAGTGGATGCCCACGCGGAGAGGAGTACGAGCGTTCACTGGTTCAGCTGCGGTGTGAGGCTGCCGTCGGCACAGAATAACAGGGGGTGTGGGTGAGTGGAGGGATGGCCTGGCCAGCGGCGGGAGTAGTATGGGGGCGGTGAGGCCTCCGCGACAGCACAGCCGACCACGGGAGGCAGGAGTAGGCGGCACGACCGGCGCTGCTTTGGGCGGCTGGACCAAGAAGACCTGAGGTTGAAGAAGCACTACGGCCATTGGATGGACATCGTACGGTCACTGAAGCTAGAATCGTTTATATTGACTAAGTTGACAAAGCCGTTGGTACGCTCCAACTTAGTAGGCCCACAGGTCAGCCTCCGAAACGGTGCTCCCCAGATGTCAGGGGGAGGAATCATTTTTTGGGCGGCCAAAGCTAAGAATATCCGAGATTGAAGAAGAAGCACGACATCCGTTGGATAGACATCCAACGGCCACTGCTGCTAGAACCGTGTGTTGACTATAATAAGTTGACAAAGCCTTGCATACGCGCCAACTTATTTTTTTTAGGGGACGCGTCACTTAGTAGGCCCACAAGTGTGTGGCAGAGAACTTATAGCCCATTTGCGTTTTGTAAGAATGTACAACACATTTTTGAATTCCAATGGAATTTACAATAGCCCATTTACAGTTTGTTAAAAGTACAGCCCATTTTCTAGCTAGGACAACGATTAATAATTTCAACCAACCGTTGAAGACATAATTCAATAAAATTTCCCACATTTTGATGGGATCCGAAATATTTTTATCCCGAAATTTCTAGTTAGATTACATATAAATTTGTATTGCGTAAAAATCCAACGAAACATTGCACGCGCAACAATGAAAATTTAAGATTTTCAAAATCCATAAATAATATTTTATAAACTAATTTCATGTTTGGTGCATTCTTTTATAGTTACTGCCCAGTTTTTATAATTACATCTCATTTATTATTTTTTAAAGTCCATTTTCCTGTTAACCCTAATGCATCCCTCCTAGGAAAGATTTGCAGCCCAGCGGGGCGGAGAATAACAAGTTGACCTTGCCTGGGTATTCCTCAAAAAGACGTATAGCTGGGCTAGCCATTTTCATCTCGAAAAAATTAGTATCTGGGCTGGATATCTGGCCTGGGCTAGACGAGCCACAACCCGCCCAATTAATACCCTGCTCTCCTCTAAACAACAACGAAATCATCGCCAAGAAAAACTATGTAGTGCTCACGCCTCAAAAACACAAATACTGCTCGAGCTGCTTGGTCCCAGCTGTCGGCCGCACCTTGTGCAATTCTCTCGTTTATATTGACTACATAGGTTGACAATGGTGTGGGACCTTGATGTCAGGAAACTAGGAGAAAGCAAAAAAATATAGTTGTACATAATAAGGAGGCACTTGCGTACGTACGGTTATGGACCTAGTGGGTCCCTAGTGTCATCCAGTCAAAATAAAGTCATCTCCTGAATCCTCATGTTCGTTGACGATGTTAACAATGCTCGGCGCCACGGCGAGCGCAACAACTCGAAGGACAACGGAGAGGGCCTCGCGGGCCCTACGGATGGTCTGATACAGCACCCGCTGCTCATTCCGAAAGCCAGGATCATTGGACACCTATGAGCACCTTCGAGAAACTGAGACGACATGAAACAGTATGGCCGCGCTTGGGAGCTCTGGTTTATTTCAAACCTGTATTAACATACAAGTGTAATTTACTCATCATTGGAAACAACGCGTAAAATACAGGCGTAATGAAACCGAGGGCCCAAGGTCTGTAAGTAAAACCGGCGGGTTACGCCTGTAATTTGAGAGACCAGTGTATATTTACGAGCACTGCTATATGGACGACATTACCAGATGATACATGCACGACGTGCGTATCATGCCATCCATGGGCAAGGCCGAAATAGCAGCTAATGGCTGGATTAGCAATCGTCCGAGTGTCGTTCAACGTTTTTATCGTGTGTGAAGTACTTCCGATATTTTACTAGTCGAAATCGACCAACCAAGCGCCTTCGCCCGAGACCATCTGCTTTAATTTACAAGCGTCAGTTTTACAAGCAATTTTGGTTAGAAAACGATGATCCAATCACGGCCTAATATCATGAGTTGGTCGGAAGATCATATGGTTTCACGTCTAACCTACCCGACTTGTCGTATAGGCTATGAATGAAACATCAGACGATGAACTTCTTAAGCACGGAAACAACAGAAGAGGATGATCTTCTTAACAAGCAAATCACTGGCATTAGATCGACATGCAAAACAATACGAAGCATTATTCTCAGGAGGCACGGTGAACAGCTCGTGATGTCGCATGCCACAACATTCCAAGCTCAACTTTGCAATCAAACACAAGGCCTGGCATTACATAGACAGTATTCAGAACAAACTCTTAACACAGGAATATCTCAGCAGAGTAACTATTTACTTCTAAACTGAACACAGGAATAGGAAAAAACACTCGACGCTGCTCACAGCGAGGGCGTCCCACTCAAAAATATCAAATGCATGTCTTCTGGCTAACATCAATGAGCAAATTTTGATAAGGTTTTCCAATTCCAATATATTAAACTAACGTCTTCTTGCTAACATCAATGATTAAACTTTGACAAGCTTTTCCCATTCAAAATATGTAATGCCTATAATCGTCCTGTTGTAGCTTCTTGTACTTATTTGGGCACTTTTTGCCCAGGGCACTCCACGTGTTGTTAAATTGCCAATGGTCTCTGCAGACTAGTCATGTCACCGGTGTCTAATAATACTCTGTAAAGCTTCTTGGGCATTCCTTCTGTAATGTAGCGCAAACAGTGACTGCTTCTTTCTGCAAAGTGGAACGACCAACTGGGCCAAGTAATGCAGCAGTTTGCCTTGGACACATTGGCTCCTTTTGTGCAGTTTAACTAAAATCGAAGTCGGAATAAAACCGAGCTTTAATTTTGATATCCCTGTAAGCAACAATAGGTATAAGGGAAACAATTACTGAGAAATAACGGTTGATGACTTGTACTCCTAGAATAAAAGCATCTACTGATCTACTTTATCTTAATGGGAAACAAAGCAGGAGAGTAGCAATTCTCCATCAGTGTGATTCATTCATATTGACTGAGACATTATCTTAACAATGCCTTGTTTCAACATGTATAAAGAACGACAAAGCAGAAAAGTACCATTCCTAAAACAATGCAACTGATTCATTTTAACAGAGACATTATCTTAACAATACCTTGGTTAAACATGTAGAAAGAACTACAAAGCAGGATAGTACCATTCCTAACAAGTGTTGCAAATTTGAACTAAGATTCAGTAATTAATTAATTCTGAGAGTGGCATTGCTTAATTTTACTAGCGGCATTAGATTAACAAAAAGTATAAACAGTTCCAGGGGAGAGTGGGCGCAACAACAGTATGTGCTTCCATCTACTTATAAAGGGGGTGATGCAGAGTTTATTGTAACAAAGCAACAAGCATCATGTCTGGGTTGGTCGCATTTTTGTTTACTACTTAATGGGAAAAGACAACAATACAATAGCTTCAATTCAACATTTATTTAAAATAGTACCAATACAAGTAGCACAACATCTCAAAGCACACTGCACAATCATGTGGATGAAGGCCTGTACTGACTTTTCATGAGACGGACAAGATAAAATACGAATCTGCCAACACGAATAGGAAATCCAATCTCGTTTTGTGCAGTTGCACTGAAATCAAGCAAAGTGTTTCGCGCAACGAAGCAAAATGTCGCAATAGCAACAAGTTGAATCGATACGAAGACTGGAAACAAATCTCGATATCCTTTTGTGCAGGTCCACCAAAATTAAGCAAAGTCACCGGTGTGACATTCAAGTTGAACTGCACAAAACACTCTTAAAACATAAGTGTTTCGAGTAGCGAAGCAAAATGTCGCAATAGCAACAAGTTGAATCGATACCCTTGTTTTAACAGAGGCAAAAAAGGAAACAATTACTTGCCGATAAAGGAGGATGAAACAAACGGTGACAGAAAGAAGCATCTAACTTATCTTGGATGGAAAACAAAGTAGGACAGTAGCATTTCTGAAACGGTTGCATTGATTCATATTAACAGAGACATTTTCTTGAAACAACATTCGTTAAAAAATGTAATTTACTTTTAACAGTGGCATTGCTTCAATTTTCCGGCGGCATTCTTAGATTAACAACAACAAAATAGTTGTATGGGACATGCCAGCACCATGTGCGTCCACACGTATAAATGGGTGATGTAGAGTATGTAGCCAAGCAGCATACATGCGCTGGTCCCATATTTGTTCTCTTTGAACCTTCTTCCTATGTGAGGGCAGCAAATCTAGTCCTGCACAAACTACCCGACCCCCCAGTTTCTTTCCCTTTTCAACAAAGAGATTGGTTCCTTACAGATGTGTGTACTGGGTTACCCCCCTTTTCCCTTTTCGACCTAAAAAGCGGCTCGATAGCCAGTCTATACTACTTTCCGCCCCTCCTTTCCTCATTGAACCACACCCTAGATTCTTGCTCTAGCCCACCGCACCATTCTTTCCTCTTTGAACCAAGACCTAGATTCGACTACAGATCGAAAAAGATCCACATGTAGCTAGAGCAACGATGGTTTCAAAGAAACTTATACCTTAGGGTCGTCGGGATGTGGCAAGGTGTGCTGCAGGAGGCCAGATCTGCCCACACTACATACGACGGCGAGGAAGAAGGGGTCGGTGGCCCTCCCGCACAGGCGCTGGGTGAAAGAGAACAACACAGCTGACAGTGGATTGCCTCCCTCGCCGAAGGCGATAGAGTGAACACTGCACCTCCTCCCCTTCCCGGTGCGACGGGATATGGACGCCTCCTTCACCAGCTGTGAGGGGGGAGAGAGAGACAAGAGGCCAACGCAGTCTTGTTTAGATCTGGTGAAGAGAGGGTGAGAGACTGTGAATATAGCAAACCCTAGCAAATGAACGCTGAGCCTCCAGCGTGTAACATATATGTAGTGCGGCGAGCGTGTGGAGAGTGCAAACCCTAAGTTGATGTCCACTCTGTTTGTGGTCTATTTTTTCCTAGTTTTTTTGTTTCTTGTTGCTACATTATGTACTTGTGGGAGCTTAGATGTGATATCCTTAAATAACATCTAGATGTGAATTAGACAAACTGATTTTCTAACGTACCAAGAAAGAAAACTCGATCAAAAACACGCCCCCGCTTCCAGGTCGCGAGAGTCGTCGTGCACACACACATAGACATAGACATGCATATCTATGTTTACGTAAAATTCCATTTCCATCTCCATCTCCAATCATATTTGTCCAACTGGCACATTATTTACGTTGTTAATTATATACGCAGCAATATTAACGTACATCATCTCTTGTTTGCGCACGTCCGGACCGCTGCCATGGCCGGTCCTGACCAACCCAAACCCTCTTCATCACCCGCGCATGCTTCCCGCCCGAAACGGTCAGTGCCGCATTCATGCCCGGCCAGAGCGGACGCGACCTCTCACTGGCGCCAGCATTGAAGCGGCGCGCCGGCCGAGAGAGCATCGCCCGCGCCGCTTCCGGGTGCACGCGGCTGCTCCGCGTTCAAAGGTCGCAATAGCCGGCTACAACATGCATGTAAAAAGTTCTTGGGGGTCCGTGCTACAGCTAGCCGTCCTCCCCCAGCTCATCAATATCTTCTAGTAGTGTTAGTACTCCATGGCGCGATCCATCGACAAGCAGGCGGGAAAGTTATCGTATACTCGATTTGCGGTGAGTGGCATGCCTAGCGACCGTGTGGGGTCGAGCCGTGGAGGAGGGTGAGACACGAACACGGCAGACGTGATTTAAACGTTGGTTTTGCTCGATGGCGCGATCCAACGAAAAGAAACGTTGGTTTCTCTCTGTTTCCATTTTTTCTCCGGAAAAACGAAAACCTTCCACTCCATTTTTATTCCTATTCCAAGGTTGCCCCGTTACAACATTCCATCAAATACAAAGGAAAACTAACACGCATGCTGATGCATCTCAATGATTCACAGATCATAGCCAATATTTACTTCACAACTAAAGAAAAAAGTTGTGAGAGCGTGTACGAAAGAAAAACTAATGATGGGGTCACTATGACTTAAACCCTAAACCCTAAACATAATTTAATTTCCTGGCCAGGTAGAACCTGTCGAAGGAAAGACGGCTGGCACCCTCGGATCATACAATGCTTTTGTGCAGTTCCACTAAAGTCGACCTGAGCAACCCTGATGGCGAAGATATTGAAGAAGTGTGATTAGAATAATAACTAGTTCATGAGACATAAACTCATCACAAGTAGAAGCCGGTTGAAGTAGAGAAAGATCGACATGGAGATGGAGCTACGGCAGTGGAGCAAGCCGGCTCCAAAAGGAAGATGGACTACCTGGGACGTCGGGCTATAGCTAGAAGGGCGGTTGGGACGCGGCATCGTCCCATACCGCGGTGACCCCCGATTGGGACGCACCGACTGTGGGTTTTCTCCCTCGCCGATGTCGACCGCGTCTACGCAGAACATTGTTCCCTTCCCCCAGCTGCGGGATCAGGCCCGTCGTTCTATGCTTTTCAAGAGAACAACCTAAGCAAGCAGGCTTGTAGCTTAGGCTTCTGCTAGTGTATATATAGTGGTTTTCTTTTTCTCTCCATATCAACCATTTTATATTGCGTACGTGTCATTCAAGAGTGAAATGATGGTTGCTTCTTCCGACTAACTTACTGTGTGATTTGACTGCTCCTTAGTGGCCCCTACACGTACTCCCCCTACGTGTATGCAACAGTCACACGTACACATGGACGCAAAAACGCACGCGACGCCCTAATGCATGCATGTCCGAGCACACGATAGAACACACATGGTCACGCTCAAGTGCTCAACCTACACGTGCATGCACACACATACTCAGTCAGGGTGAGCTAGTGATCGTATAAACACCGGAAAATATATATATTGAGCGCAATGAGCGTATTATGAAGTCCACCAACCGTATTTTTACAAATATACAGTGACAGACAGTGTATTTATCTCGTTTGAAATTAAGCCATATTAACCGGAGAGGAGGCAGTATGGACTAGCATTACTTTGTTGTGTCCCGTCAACTTGCCGAACGAGGAGAAGGTTGCAGGACGGGAGAAGCTTGCGCGCGGTGGCTCACAGGACAAGGAGAAACTTTTGACTAATGCAAGCTCTCCCTCGCTCAGGCGGTGGACGTGCAACAGTTAATTCGGTGTCAGATTGCCAGAAGCATACACTATACTACTACTAGTGCTATTATTGTTCGACTTCCCGAATAGGCAAACAGCCAAGCGCAAAGTTTACTAGTACTACTACTATAGTCTATAAAGGTACGTACTATACTAGTACGAACTGGATGGAGGAGCGTCTGCACTCTTATTATAATTTTAAAATGTGATAAAGCAATCTTCAACACATTTGGTTCTCTTCGAGGGTTCTCGCATGTGATAATGGAAGTTGATTGCATGGAACACTCGCCACAATTCTTGCTTAATTCTGGCTCATATCCTGTTACAAATAGTAGCGCTCGGTAATATTTCCTGTTTTTTTTTGTTATTTAGCATGTAAACAGTTCAGCAAACCTTGCGGCGCATCTTCGTGCGAACCGTGCTTGCTGCACTTTGAATGTGGCCGAGAGCTGGCTTGATGAAACACCTCGCTTCCTACTTCTTTTTTTGTGGGGTACCTCACTTCCTAGTGACCAGTGTCTTGGCTGATTGTCCTAAGAATGCTTATATATGAATAAAGCTCTCTCATTTACCCGCAAAAAAGATTAAGCCATATGAGCGCTGCTATGCAGACGACTCATGGTGCACGATTCTTGCATGACAGTGCTAATCAAGCCGTCCATGCCTATGAGCAAACTACGACATGCCAATGGATTCACCATCGTCCACCTTTCGTCCGAACAAGTATCGTCTGCGTAGTAGTTTCGAAGCCATATTAACCGGAAAGGAGGGAGTATGGACTAGCACTACTTTTTGGTGTGTCCCGTCAACTCGCAGAACGAGGAGAAGCTTGCAGGACAAGGTGAAGCTCACTTACACCTTTTGACTAATGCAACCTACCCTCGGTGGACATGCATCAGTCCATTCGGTGTTAGATTGTGAGAGGCATACACTGTAGTACCCAACATGCGGAGTACCATCATTGTTCGACTTCACGAAGAGATGAAGAGCCAAGCGCAGTAGTACGAGTAGTACTACTACTAGAACCGCATGGTGGAGCGTCTGTAGTCTTATTTTTTATCTCTGATTAAGTACACGTTTATTCCGGAGAAGGGCGGAAAATGGCAGCCCAACATGTAATGAATGATATCGATCAACCAACCATGCTCGAATATATCTTGGCCTCCGTGCGAGCCTGTCTATGTGTTCTCGCTCCTCGGGCTTGTTTGGTTCATGACTAACTTTGCCACAACTAATCTTAGGCAAACTGTGGCTTCCACAAAAGTGTGGCTAACAAAATGGCCACCACAAGTGTGGCAAGATTTGGCAAAAATTTGAGCCTATGACTTGTGGGCCATATAACTAGAAAAGTGTGGCAAGCCACAAGTGTGGCAATAAACCAAACATATGACTAAGGTGTTGTGGCATGACTAAGGTTAGACATGGCAACCTTAGGCTGAGAACCTGTAACATCCCAAATTTTTAATTTGGAATGTTATACATTAGATCATCATGCATATCATATTTTATTTTGCATTTTGGTTGATCCTAAAAATTCTACGCAACTCAATGACCCACGAAGAGATTTGGGGATTTCGTTATTTTCATATTTGAGTTCTCTCAAATTTTGAGAATAGGATCATTTGATTTTATTTATTTTATCATCAATTATTTCTACTACAAAAATATGAGAGAGGGAATAAAATGACTTTCCCAAAATAAAGAAATATTGAGGATTTAATAATAAAATCAAATAAGATTTTATTTCGGAGTTTTTCAGTGTTTTATTTGAATTTAGGAAAAATGTGCGTTTTTCAAAATTGCACTTAGGTCCCAAATAAATGTTCACCTTGTGCGGCTTGATTTTAGAAGCCCGTGAAAATTTATTTCGGAATTTTTGGAGTCCGTTTAGTATTTCTTTTTATTTTTCTTCCGAGTGGAATAATTAAAAAAAACGAACCGACTTCGGGCCATACCCGAGCGGGACACCGCCCGGGGGCAGCCTTTAAATAGCGCCGCCCCGAGCCGCCCTAGCCCATCAGCCCCGCCTCGATCCGTGCGCGCCGCCGTCGCCGCCGACGATCCAGCCGCCCGAGGTTCGTTGCGCCTCATTTTCCGTGCCGAAAAAAAGAGAAAAAAAATTCGGCGTTCGTCGTTTTTCTTTTTCTCGGATTAAATCCGCAATTTTTCTGATCGCGATTCCTGATCCGATTTTCGTTTTAGTTTAACTTTTTGCTCGTTTATCGGAATCAGGTGATTCAAGCGCCTAGAGTTTCGTCTCGAAACCCTCTATCCGTTTAACCAACTTAAACAAGATTTTGCTACTGTAAAATTTGCCCTAGATCCAGATTAGTAGAACGAAGTTGTTTTCTTTCGCAGTTTGATTTGCGTTGCTTCGTTCGATTTGATTCTTTTTGCCAACCGGAGTTCTTAAGTTGAACCTTCTGGTTAGATCTCTTATTTGAGTTTTACCCGCGCATTAGATGAGTACTTATTGTATGCTTGTTTGTTTGTTTGTGATAGAGTACCCGGAGTGCGCCGCCTGTTACTTCGAATCGTTAGGTTTCACGGATCATCAGCAAGGCAAGTAACACTTTGATCATACTTTTTCTACTACCCAGTTTTATTGCATTAGATCAATCCTCACACATTGCATGATTAGGATCTAATTAAATTGTGGGATGGGAAGTAGATGAGGTAGTACCTATTACCTGTTTATTATCAAACCTTTGGGAGTTACTTCTACGTTTGCTTATTATGCCATGCTATGCTAGTAGACGTGGATTGGGTGAGTGAAATCCATGACAGATGTGAGATTGTTAATTAATGGTTTATCTAAGGTGGCAACTTAAACACACATCTGGGTGGATTGAGGCACCTGGGTATTCCAGGACTTGCCTGTTTTCTTTGGACCGCCACCCAGGCTCAAAGGGATCATGAGACTATTCATACTAGAAACTTCCGTGTACAGCCACAAGCTATTATGGGCTCTAGCATAGTTGACTAAGTCGTGCGAACTCTTACAGTGGTAGACTAGTAGATGTAGGGGATGTAGGTGGTACGGTCTACCCATCGTAAGGTGCTAGCGCTTCTGAAAGACTATGTCTCGGTCATCCGTCTTCTCAAACACCATGTAGTGCGAGAAACCAAACGGAGGCGATCGAGTCTTGTGGGGAAAAGTGCGCAAACCTCTGCAGAGTGTAATAAACTAATCATGGTTAGCCGTGTCCCCGGTTATGGACATCTTGAGTATCTAGTACTTGGATTTTCATGTGAATCTCAACATGTTACTCTAAATTAATTTTGTTGGGTTATGTTTAATGATGATGCTTAATTGGGATTGAGAATGCTGTCAACCATTCTCAATGTTTAACAACCACCATGATAGTAATTAAATTTTATTCCTTTGAAGTAGGAAAAAATTGGCTTTACGCAAAAACAGTAACCATAGAGCTTTCCACCAGCCAAATATGCATATAGTATAGCTGTTTCATTCCATTACTCTCTATGTGTTACCTTGCCAGCATATTCCATGTGCTGACCCGTTTTCGGGCTGCAACGTTAATGTTGCAGACTTTTCAGACGACGATTAAGGAGTTTTTAGGTCGTGGTTCTATACTCAGTGATGCCGTTGGAGTTGATGGACTCACTTATCTTCCAAGCCTTTCGCTGTTATCGTTATTAGATGGCCTTAAGCCATACTTATTGTAATAAGTTCTCTTTTGAGACACTCGATGTAATAAGTGTGTGATTGCTACTCTGTTATGAATCCTCCGAGTACTGTGTGGTGTCAGCATTACTGATCCAGGGATGACACCGGAGCACAGAGATCAGACTGTTTGAGGTCTGGTCGCTACAGAGATGGTATCAGAGCACACGCTGACTGTAGGACACGACCACTAAGCTAAAGACCTAGATCACTATTCACTCTCTTCTCTTCTGACCTCTCATCCTTTCTACTCTTTAGGATGGCGGATGCAAAGAACAAGTTCACACAACCGGATGAAGATACACCCTTTGGACGACACTTGAAGGAAGTCACTAGATACCTGAATATAGGAGTACCAAGCTTCACGGGAACCTACAACGCCACTTTACCTGAAGAAGAGCGCTGGATGATTCAAGTTCAACTTCCAGGAAGGACGTTCATGCCAGTCACTGAGCCCATAGAATTTTCTTTTGATGCACCAACTTGGAGTCTAGGAAAGAGCATGGCAGCTCACATCGCCATGGGACGCATTGGAGAAGTCTACCGCAAGGATCTCAAGGATACTATCTACCAGATTTGTGGGCACCGAGATGAACACTGGGAGATGATCAGCACCAGGAAGGATAGATCAATCGCAGCTTTTATCCAGGAGCTAAACCAGCACATTCGACGACAGGAGAACCAGATGTGCGCCGACATGATAGATCTGAAGAAGGCTAAGACTAGAATCAAGGAACTGGAGGAAGAACTCAAGGCTACACGTGAAGATTATGAAGAGGAAATTGAAGTATTGGTGGAGAAGAATGACGACCTGATCAAGAAGATTGGAATATTTATGGGAGACCCTACGCCAGTAGATGAAGACGAAGAACCCCAGGAGATTAGCCCGGAAGACTACATCATCATCGACGGCACCGACTCGGAAGCAGATAGTAGCGATGATGACTATGTTGATGAAGCTGGAGCAGATATCATGGAGTCAACGACCGTAGAATATTTCTAGAAGACCACCTCATCAGTAGTAGTAGTCCACCATGTAAATATAGTAGTCCGAGCACTTTTGCGATAGATAAATCGATTGTATGCCCTTGTTTGATTGATTGAAGTGAATTGTTTGCTTTTGCCTCATGTGCATATGGGTAGTGTTTTCTCTTTAGACCCCCCTCTATTCTTATATCTCATATTTTCTAAACCCTCAGATGCCTCCGAGACGTGACCCCGGATTTGTCTTTCCACCAGAGCTCACCTAGTTGATCCAGCAGCAGAACACATTGATGCAGTTGTTAGTCCAGAATCAGAATTAGGGGAACAACAACAACAACCCACCACCACCACCACCTGTTGACCACTTAGCCCATTTTCTTAGGCTGAATCCACCGGTGTTTTCCAGTAGCACCGAGCCGATAGTAGAAGATGATTGGCTCCGCAAGACAGCTAGGGAGTTGACCACAGCAGGATGCACAGATGTGGAGAAGGTGAAGTTTGCCGCACATCAGCTAGAAGGACCTGCAGCATCATGGTGGGAGAATTTCACAGCCACTTTCCCAGTTGACACTGTCACATGGGACCAGTTTCAGCAGGCTTTTCGTACTGCACACGTTTCAGCAGGAGCCATGGCCATGAAGAAGCGTGAGTTTCGCAACTTGCGCTAAGGAGGAAGGACAGTTGGCCAGTATGTGGAGGAATTTAGTAAGCTAGCACGTTATGCCCCAGATGACGTCGCTACGGATGCAGCTAAGTAGGAGAAGTTTCTGGAAGGACTGAATAACGAGTTGAGCATGCAGTTGATGGTAGCAACCTTCAACAACTACCAGTAGTTGGTAGATCGTGCTCTTATGATTGAAGGGAATATTGAATGTGCTAGTAAGTCAATTTTTCTTACCACCCCAGAAGGGAGAAGGATCAAGTATGTATCCCGGCATGTGCCAAAGAGGGCTCAAGTAAGTTGCCTAACAAGAGTTGTGCAGGAGGAAGTACCAGTGGTAAGGGATTTCCCTGATGTATTTCCAGAGGAGCTGCCAGGCATGCCACCGGATAGAGATATTGAGTTTTTGATTGAGCTATTGCCAGACACAGGTCCAATATCAAAGAGACCATATAGGATGCCAGCAAAGGATTTGGTGGAAATTAAGAAGCAGATTAAGGAGTTACTGGATAAAGGATATATTCGCCCAAGTTCTTCACCTTGGGGATCGCCAGTACTTCTAGTGGAGAAGAAGGATGGATCGTTAAGGATGGTTGTTGATTATCGAGGATTGAATGAAGTAACGATCAAGAACAAGTACCCATTACCAATGATCAATGATCTGTTTGATCGATTGCAAGGAGCTAAGGTATTTTCCAAGATCGATTTGCGATCAGGATACCACCAGTTGAAGATTCGAGAACAGGATATACCTAAGACAGCTTTTACCACTAGGTATGGGCTGTATGAGTATACTGTTATGCCATTTGGTCTGACTAACGCACCTGCCTATTTTATGAACATGATGAACAAAGTGTTTATGGAGTTTTTGGATAAGTTCGTCGTAGTGTTCATTGATGATATCCTGGTTTATTCGAAGAATGAAGAGGAACATAAGGAGCATTTGCGTTTGGTACTTGGAAAGCTCAGAGAACATCAATTATATGCCAAGTTCAGCAAATATGAGTTTTGGTTGAAGGAAGTAGGATTCCTCGGACATGTTATATCTGGAGAAGGTATAGCAGTAGATCCCGCTAAAGTTGAAACTGTGACCAAGTGAGAAGCCCCAACAACAGTTGGAGAGATCCGGAGTTTCCTTGGACTCGCAGGATACTACCGGAGATTTATTGAGAATTTCTCAAAGATTGCGAAGCCTATGACTGAGTTGTTGAAGAAAGATACCAAGTTCATATGGACGGAGGAGTGTGAGGCTAGTTTCCAGGAGTTGAAGAAACGCTTAGTTACCTCACCAGTATTGATCTTGCCTGATCAGACCAAGGATTATGAGGTGTATTGCGACGCTTCACGTCGAGGACTTGGAGCAGTGCTTATGCAGGAAGGGAGAGTTGTTTCATATGCCTCAAGACAACTGAAGCCTCATGAGTTGAATTATGCTACACATGATTTGGAGTTAGCAGCCGTAGTGCATGCATTGAAGACATGGAGACATTTCCTCATTAGAAACCATTGTTAGGTGTACACGGATCATAAGAGTTTGAAGTACATTTTCACACAGAAGGAGTTAAATCTCAGACAAAGGAGATGGTTGGAGCTTATCAAGGATTATGATATGAAATTGCATTATCACCCCGGAAAGGCTAATGTAGTAGCTGACGCGTTAAGCCGTAAGAGCCATGTCAATACGTTAATGACGGGAGGAATACCAAGGGAGTTAGCCGAAAATCTTCGTGAACTATGTTTGGAAATAGTTCCGAGAGGCTATGTAGCAGCATTGGAGATTCAGTCAACTTTGATGGATAGAATCAAAGAAGCTTAGAAAGCTGACAAAGAGATTGCCGCTATAAAGGAGAAACTGAGCAAAGGAAAAGCTAAAAGATTTCGTGAGGATGATCACGACACCTTATGGTTTGAAGACCGCGTTTATGTGCCCAATGACCCGGAGATCAGGAAGTTGATTTTGCAAGAGGCACACGATTCACCATAGTTGATTCACCCAGGAAATACCAAGATGCATTTGGATTTGAAGGATATTTTCTGGTGGACCGGAATGAAGAAGGATATTGCGGAGTATGTAGCAGTTTGTGATGTATGTCAGAGAGTAAAGGCAGAGCATCAGAAGCCAGCAGGATTGTTACAACCATTGCCGATACCCGAATGGAAGTGGGATAAGCTAGGCATGGATTTTATCACGGGATTGCCCAGGACTCGTTCAGGCTATGACTCGATTTGGGTTGTAGTTGATCGATTGACGAAAGTAGCTCATTTCATCCCAGTAAAGACCACTTACACCAGTGCTAAGTTGGCAAAGATATACATGACCAGGATCGTATGTCTGCATGGAGTTCCAAGGAGTATCGTATCGGATAGAGGAACCCAGTTTACCTCAAAGTTCTGGAAGCAGTTGCACGAAACTTTGGGAACCAGGCTAGAATTCAGTATAGCTTTTCATCCACAGACAGATGGACAGACCGAGAGAGTCAATCAGATTTTGGAGGATATGCTGAGAGCTTGTGTGCTAGATTACGGATCTAGTTGGGACGATAATTTGCCATATGCAGAGTTCTCTTACAACAACAGTTATCAAACCAGTTTAAAGATGGCCCCTTTCGAAGCATTGTACGGAAGGAGGTGCAGGACACCGCTGTCATGGGACGAAGTTGGAGACCGCTAGTTATTTGGTCCTGACTTGATTAAAGAGTCTGAACAGAAGGTGAAATTGATCCGCGATAGGCTCAGGATAGCCCAGTCCAGAAAAAAAAGCTATGCAGATTCTAAACGCAAGGAGACAGTTTATGAAGTCGGAGACAGAGCTTATCTTCGAGTATCTCCACTTCGGGGAACAAAGCATTTTGGAGTTAAGGAAAAATTAGCGCCATGTTTTGTAGGACCATATCGAGTTTTGGAGCGTATGGGAGAAGTGGCCTACAAGTTAGAATTGCCTGAAGGACTGTCAGGAGTTCATGATGTGTTCCACGTTTCTCAGCTAAAGAAATGTCACACAGAGATGGCTGACATACCCTTGAGAGACAAAGTGCCTTTGGAAACTATTCAGTTGGATAACGATTTGACCTACGAGGAGAAACCAGTCAAGATTCTCGAGTTTGCCAGCCGAGTTACTCGCAGCAAGGTTATCAAGTTTTGCAAAGTTCAGTGGAGGAACCCCGCGGAGGATGAAGCCACCTGGGAACGAGAGGAAGATTTGCTCAAAGACCACCCTCACCTATTTTCTAGCCAACCCGAATCTCGAGGGAGAGATTCATCTTAAGGGGGGTAGGTTTGTAACATCCCAAATTTTCAATTTGGAATGTTATACATTAGATCATCATGCATATCATATTTTATTTTGCATTTTGGTTGATCCTAGAAATTCTACGCAACTCAATGACCCACGGAGAGAGTTGGAGATTTTGTTATTTTCATATTTGAGTTCTCTCAAATTTTGAGAATAGGATCATTTGATTTTATTTATTTTATCATCAATTATTTCTACTACAAAAATATGAGAGAGGGAATAAAATGACTTTCACAAAATAAAGAAATATTGAGGATTTAATAATAAAATCAAATAAGATTTTATTTCGGAGTTTTTCGGTGTTTTATTTGAATTTAGGAAAAATGTGCGTTTTTCAAAATTGCATTTAGGTCCCAAATAAATGTTCACCTTGTGCGGCTTGATTTTAGAAGCCCGTGAAAATTTATTTCGGAATTTTTGGAGTCCGTTTAGTATTTCTTTTTATTTTTCTTCCGAGCGGAATAATTAAAAAAAAACGAACCGACTTCGGGCTGTACCCAAGCGGGACACCGCCCGGGGGCAGCCTTTAAATAGCGCTGCCCCAGCCCATCAGCCCCGCCTCGATTCGCGCGCGCCGCCGGAACCGCCGCCGCCGATCCCGCCGCCCGAGGTTCGTCGCGCCTCGTTTTCCATGCCGAAAAAAAAGAGAAAAAAAATTTGGCGTTCGTCATTTTTCTTTTTCTCGGATTAAATCCGCGATTTTTCTGATCGCGATTCCTGATCCGATTTTCATTTTAGTTTAACTTTTCGCTCGTTTATCGGAATCAGGCGATTCAAGCGCCTAGAATTTCGTATCGAAACCCTCTATTCGTTTAACCAACTTAAACAAGATTTTTCTACTGTAAAATTTGCCCTAGATCCAGATTAGTAGAACGAAGTTGTTTTCTTTCGCAGTTTGATTTGCGTTGCTTCGTTCGATTTGATTCTTTTTGCCAACCGGAGTTCTTAAGTTGAACCTTCTGGTTAGATCTCTTATTTGAGTTTTACCCGTGCATTAGATGAGTACTTATTGTATGCTTGTTTGTTTGTTTGCGATAGAGTACCCGGAGTGCGTCGCCTGTTACTTCGAATCGTTAGGTTTCGCGGATCATCAGCAAGGCAAGTAACACTTTGATCATACCTTTTCTACTACCCAGTTTTATTGCATTAGATCAATCCTCACACATTGCATGATTAGGATCTAATTAAATTGTGGGATGGGAAGTAGATGAGGTAGTACCTATTACCTGTTTATTATCAAACCTTTGGGAGTTACTTCTACGTTTGCTTATTATGCCATGCTATGCTAGTAGACGCGGATTGGGTGAGTGAAATCCATGACAGATGTGAGATTGTTAATTAATGGTTTACCTAAGGTGGCAACTTAAACACATATCTGGGTGGATTGAGGCACCTGGGTATTCCAGGACTTGCATGTTTTCTTTGGACCACCACCCAGGCTCAAAGGGATCATGAGACTATTCATACTAGAAACTTTCGTGTGCAGCCACAAGCTATTATGGGCTCTAGCATAGTTGACTAAGTCGTGCGAACTCTTACAGTGGTAGACTAGCAGATGTAGGGGATGTAGGTGGTACAGTCTACCCATCGTAAGGTGCTAGCGCTTCTGAAAGACTATGTCTCGGTCATCCGTCTTCTCAAACACCATATAGTGCGAGAAACCAAACGGAGGCGATCGAGTCTTGTGGGGAAAAGTGCGCAAACCTCTACAGAGTGTAATAAACTAATCATGGTTAGTCGTGTCCCCGGTTATGGACATCTTGAGTATCTAGTTCTTGGATTTTCATGTGAATCTCAACATGTTACTCTAAATTAATTTTGTTGGGTTATGTTTAATGATGATGCTTAATTGGGATTGAGAATGCTGTCAACCATTCTCAATGTTTAACAACCACCATGATAGTAATTAAATTTTATTCCTTTGAAGTAGGAAAAAATTGGCTTTACACAAAAACAGTAACCATAGAGCTTTCCACCAGCCAAATATGCATATAGTATAGCTGTTTCATTCCATTACTCTCTATGTGTTACCTTGCCAGCATATTCCATGTGCTGACCCGTTTTCGGGCTGCAACGTTAATGTTGCAGACTTTTCAGACGACGATTAAGGAGTTTTTAGGTCGTGGTTCTATACTCAGTGATGCCGTTGGAGTTGATGGACTCACTTATCTTCCAAGCCTTCCGCTGTTATCGTTATTAGATGGCCTTAAGCCATACTTATTGTAATAAGTTCTCTTTTGAGACACTCGATGTAATAAGTGTGTGATTGCTACTCTGTTATAAATCCTCCGAGTACCGTGTGGTGTCAGCATTACTGATCCAGGGATGAGACCGGAGCACAGAGATCAGACTGTTTGAGGTCTGGTTGCTACAGAACCAAACAGCCCCCTTGTCTCTCAGGGAACGGCGGGTTGGCTCTTTCCCGTCAATTGAGATCGGTTTTCTCACACTCCTGTCCCACATGTCAGTGATATGCCAAGAGGACGTGCATTGACCGACTGGCCATACGCGTACTTGGTTTTGCACCTTCATACTACTCCTCCCTCCGTCATAGTTTACAGGGCGCGCTTCATTATGATGCATTTCTCTCTATGCATTTTCACCAGCAGAGAGACTTTAGACGCGTTTGGTTTAATGCTCAATTAATTAGGGCGTGGTAACCACAATCAAGTCCACAATTTTCTCTCCATGTACTGTACTACTACGGAGTGGAGTAAGTGCATGCATGTGTGTACCCGGGGTGGAAGCACTGCATGCATGTGTGTACGCATTATTCCCTCTAGTAATAGACGCCATGGTATAACTACCAATGCTATTTTTCAGGCCGATCGCTAGTCGCCTTGGTCCCACAGATTTTTTTTCTTTTTTCTGAAGCGCGCTATATAAACAGTGATAGATGGAGTAGTATGAGCGGATTCAAAGAAGAGCGTATTGATGGTTGCTTCTTCAGAGCAACTTACAGTTGGAAAGGTGGGGCTTATGATTTGACTGCTCATTACTCACTATTAATGCGGCGCAACGACCGGGCTGAGTCTCCCATGCGGTTGTGCACTACCCCCTCGGTTCTTAAATATACTCTGGAGTATTTGTCTTTCTAGAGATTTCAACGAGTGACTACTCAAATATTTGTCTTTTTAGAGATTTCAAATGGACTGGCACATACAGATGTATATAGACATATTTTAGAGTGTAGATTCACTCATTTTGCTCCGTATGTAGTCACTTGTTGAAATCTCTAGAAAGACGAATAGAATATTTAGGAACAGAGGAAGTACACATACGAAGCAAAATGAGTGAATCTACACTCTAAAATATGCCCGTTTGAAATTTGTCAAAAGAAAAATATTTAGGAACAAAGGAGTATAATTTTGTGCATGGCACATGGACCCGGATGATGAAGATGCTTCTAGCAATTCTATCAAGCTTCCATCATTTGTTTACATAATTGACGGACTATACAAATAATTTTCCAGGGACATGAAATTGTACAATGGTGTGAACTTTCAGCTTTTGTTTCACGTGTCTTGCCATCGATGCTCTTCCGGAAACAATAAAAAACTAACTTCCTTTCTAATGCATGTCAATTATTAGCATATCAGAGCTAATAATTACATCACAACTGAAGACAGAGTTGTGAGAAGGTGTTAAATTAAAATTGATCCATGCTTCCATTGGCAGCAACGTCCCCCCAGCTCTGTCTAAATCAACAAGGCATGTTGGGAAAAAAGTAGCTGTCTGGAGCATGCAACATTCCGATCATTTTGTGCAGTTCCACTAAAATAGAGTTGAGCGTCCCCGTTCCAAAGATATTAAGTGTGATTACGATAATAGAAGATTGCTGATGAAACAATAAACACACAAATAGAAGTCGATCACCTTTAAAGTCTCTCTTAAGACTAACTAGTTGGAGAAGATTAGGCTCGCAGTTGGATGAGGAGGATAGAGCAAAACCAATCTCCCTTTGTGCAGTCGCACTAAAATGTAAAGACGTTGCCTGTGTGACATTTTAGTACAACCGCACAAAACACTCTTAAGAAAAAAGTGATTTGTGCAGTTCACCAAAAGGTCGCAATAGCAACGAGGTGAAATGGATAGCCCTGTTTGCAAAAAAGAGGTAGAAAGGAAACAATTACTGGCCAATAACAGTTGATGACACATGCGACGACAAAAAAGAAGCATATTCCTTGTCCTAAGGGAAGATAACAACACGGTTGTGTTTGTCTAAAACGGTGTAAGGACGTGAATGCAATATGGAAAGTACGCCGGACGAGCTACATTTTGGGCAAAGAACTATGGAAGATCCACATGCAGCGACGTGGGAAGACGGGCAGTGGAGCAAGGCCGGAGGGGATACCTGGAGGTCGCCGGGATGTAACTAGGTGAGTGGCGGTGGGCGGAATCTGCGAGCATGTGGCGTAGGCCCTGCCGCGCCGGAGCTTGGTCAGAGAGAACGGCGTGTACCGCAGATCGGGACGTGCTGCCTCGGCACCGTCAAACGGAGAAACGTTGCACTTCCTCCCTTTCCCCCGGTGGACGGGATGCGGCCGGATCAGTGACCAATGGTGAGAGAGAGAGGCCACTGCACTCCCTTTCCCCCGACGGACGGGATGCGGCTGGATCAGTGACCAACGGTGAGAGAGAGAGGCCACCCAGCCTTCTGTGAGAAACTCTGAAGAGCGACAAACCAGGCAGGCAGGCTCCATTGTATATAGTGAGCAGACTACCTTTTTCTCCATAAAAATTGTTTTATATTCTGTGTATGTGCCATTGAGCGATATAACTTTATTTAAAAATAACGCGACAACGCGTCAAGTCGAACTTTGTTTCATGCACGCGTGGTACACGACCTCCCTAGGTAAACAACCGCTACAGGCGTTCAAATTAGCACGTGGGCTGCCATTTCGTAAAGAAATGAGCTCCACCGTGTACCCGCGCGGGTGTGGCTGGGCACGAAGCGTGAGTACGTGCACGGTGCACCTATTATCTTCTTGTATACGTACACCACCAACGTGGGGTTTGCTACGTCTTCAGCTTGCGTTCGTTTTCCCCGAAGAGGAAGGGATGATGCAGCAGAGTAGCATAAGTATTTCCCTTAGTTTTTGAGAACCAAGGTATCAATCCAGTAGGAGGTCACGCTCAAGTCCCTTGTACCTGCACAAAACGATAGCTACTCGCAACCAACGCGATTAGGGGTTGTCAAGCCCTTCACGGTCACTTACGAGAGTGAGATCTGATAGATAGAATATTTTTGGTATTTTTGATATAAATATGTAAAGAAAAAAGTAAAGGAAAAGTAAATAGCAAAACAAGATAAAAGTGATGGAGATTGATATGATGAGAATAGACCCGGGGGCCATAGGTTTCACTAGTGGCTTCTCTCAAGAGCATAAGTATTCTATGGTGGGTGAACAAATTACTGTTGAGCAATTGACAGAATTGTGCATAATTATGAGAATATCTAGGCATGATCATGTATATAGGCATCACGTCCGTGACAAGTAGATCGAAATGATTCTGCATCTACTACTATTACTCCACTCATCGACCGCTATCCAGCATGCATCTAGAGTATTAAGTTAAAAACAGAGTAACGCCTTAAGCAAGATGACATGATGTAGAGAGATAAATTCGTGCAATATGAAATAAACCCCATCTTGTTATACTCGATGGCAACGATACAATACGTGCCTTGCTGCCCCTTCTGTCACTGGGTAAGGACACCACAAGATCGAACCCAAAGCTAAGCACTTCTCCCATGGCAAGAACTACCAATCTAGTTGGCCAAACCAAACAGATAATTTGAAGAGACTTGCAAAGATAACCAATCATACATAAAAGAATTCAGAGAAGATTCAAATATTATTCATAGATAGACTTGATCATAAACCCACAATTCATCGGTCTCAACAAACACACCGCAAAAAGAAGATTACATCGAATAGATCTCCACAAGAGAGGGGGAGAACTTTGTATTGAGATTCAAAGAGAGATAGAAGAAGCCATCTAGCTACTAACTATGGACGTGAAGGTCTGAGGTAAAATACTCACGCTTCATCGAAGAGGCTATGATGATGTAGAAGCCCTCTGTGATGACGGCCCTCTTCCGGCGGAGCTCCGGAATAGGCCCCAAGATGGGATCTCGTGGATACAGAAAATTGTGGCGGTGGAATTTGGTTTTTGGCTCCTCTTCTGATCGTTTGGGGGTACATGTGTATATATAGGAGGAAGAAGTACGTCGGTGGAGCACCGAGGGTCCCACGAGGCAGGGGGCGCGCCCTAGGGGGGCGCCCCCTACCCTCGTGAGCACCTCTTTGCTTCCTTGCAGTAGGGTCCAAGTCTCCTGGATCACGTTCGGTGAGAAAATCACATTCCCGAAGATTTTATTCCGTTTGGACTCCGTTTGATATTCCGTTTATCTGAAACACTGAAATAGGCAAAAAACAACAATTCTGGGTTGGGCCTCCGGTTAATAGGTTAGTCCCAAAAATAATATAAAAGTGGAAAACAAAGCCCATTATAGTGAAAAACAGTAGATAATATAGCATGGAGCAATCAAAAATTATAGATACGTTGGAGACGTATTAGGCATCCCCAAGCTTAATTCCTGCTCGTCCTCGAGTAGGTAAATGATACAAAGAGAATTTTTGATGCGGAGTGCTACTTGGAATAATTTCAATGTAAATCTTCTTAATTGTGGTATGAATATTCAGATTAGAAAGATTCAAGACAAAACTTTATATTGACATAGAAAATAATAATACTTCAAACATACTAACAAAGCAATTATGTCTTCTCAAAATAACATGGCCAAAGAAAGTTATCCCTACAAAATCATATAGTCTGGCTATGCTCCATCTTCCCCACACAAAGTATTTAAATCATGCACAACCCCGATGACAAGCCAAGCAATTGTTTCACACTCTAACTTTTTCAAAACTTTTTCAATCTTCACGCAATACATGAGCGTGAGCCATGGATATAGCACTATAGGTGGAATAGAATGGTGGTTGTGGAGAAGACAAAAGGGAGAAGATAGTCTCACATCAACTAGGCGTATCAACGGGCTATGGAGATGCCCATTAATAAATATCAATGTGAGTGAGTAGGGATTGCCATGCAACGGATGCACTAGAGCTATAAGTATATGAAAGCTCAAAAAGAAACTAGTGGGTGTGCATCCAACTTGCTTACTCATGAAGACCTAGGGCAATTTGAGGAAGCCCATCATTGGAATATACAAGCCAAGTTCTTATAATGAAAGATCCCCACTAGTATATGAAAGTGATAACATGAGAGACTCTCTACTATGAAGATCATGGTGCTACTTTGGAGCACAAGTGTGGTAAAAGGATAGTAACATTGTCCCTTCTCTCTTTTTCTCTCATTTTTTTATATGACCTTTCTCTTTTTTATGGCCTTTCTCTTTTTTTATTTGGGCTTCTTTGGCCTTTTTTTCATCCGTAGTCTCATCATTCTTTCCTCACTGGGACAATGCTCTAATAATGATGATCATCACACTTTTATTTTTCTTATAACTCAACAATTACAACTCGATACTTAGAACAAAATATGACTCTATGTGAATGCATCCGGCGGTGTACCGCGATATGCAATATGACAATGATGAATGTGTCATGAACGGAACGGTGGAAAGTTGCATGGCAATATATCTCATAATGGCTATGGAAATGCCATAATAGGTAGGTATGGTGGCTGTTTTGAGGAAGTTATATGGTAGGTGTATGATACCGGCGAAAGTTGCGCGGTATTAGAGAGGCTAGCAATGGTGGAAGGGTGAGAGTGTGTATAATCCATGGACTCAACATTAGTCATAAAGAACTCATATACTTATTGCAAAAATTTAGAAGTTATCAAAGCAAAGTATTACGCGCATGCTCCTAGGGGGATAGATTGGTAGGAAAAGACCATCGCTCGTCCCCGACCGCCACTCATAAAGAAGACAATCAATAAATAAATCATTCTCCGACTTCAACACATAACGGTTCACCATACGTGCATGCTACGGGAATCACAAACTTCAACACAAGTATTCTTTAAATTCACAACTACTCAACTAGCATGACTTTAATATTATCACCTCCATATCTCAAAACAATTATCATGCTTCAATATTTTCTTAGTATTCAACACACTCAAAAGAAAGTTTCACAAATCTTGAATACCAAGCATATTATTATTAGGCAAATTACCATGCTATTAAGAGACTCTCAAATTAATTTAAGTGAAGCATGAGAGATCAATAGTTTCTTTAAAACATATCCACCACCGTGCTCTAAAAGGTCTAAGTGAAGCACATAGAGCAAAATTATAACGCTCAAAAGATATAAGTGAAGCACATAGAGCAAAACTATCTAGCTCAAAAGATATAAGTGAAGCACATAGAGCAAAATTATCTAGCTCAAAAGATATAAGTGAAGCACATAGAGTATTCTATCAAATTTTAATTCATGTATGGCTCTATCAAAAGGTGTGTACAGCAAGGATGATTGTGGTATACTAGCAAACAAAGACACAAATAATACAAGACGCTCCAAGCAAAACACATATCATGTTGGTGAATAAAAATATAGCTCCAAGTAAATTACCGATGGAAGTGGACGAAAGAGGGGATGCCTTCCAGGGGCATCCCCAAGCTTTGACTTTTTGGTGTCCTTGGATTATATTGGGGGTTCCATGGGCATCCCCAAGCTTAGGCTCTTACCACTCCTTGTTCCATGATCCATCAAAAGAATTCACCCAAAACTTGAAAACTTCACAACACAAAACTCAAAATAGAAAACTCGTGAGCTCCGTTAGCGAAAGAAAACAAAATACCACTTCAAGGTACTATAATGAACTCATTATTTATTTATATTGGTGTTAAACCTACTGTATTCCAACTTCTCTATGGATTATAAACTATTTTACTAGCCATCAATTCATCCAAATAAGCAAACAACACACGAAAAACAGAATCTGTCAAAAACAGAACAGTCTGTAGTAATCTGTAGCTAGCGCAAGATCTGGAACCCCAAAAATTCTAAAATAAATTTCTGAACGTGAGGAATTTATCTATTAATCATCTTAAAAAATAATTAACTAAATATCACTCTTAAAATAAAAATGACAGCAGTTCTCGTGAGCGCTAACGTTTCTGTTTTTTACAGCAAGTTCAACAAGACTTTCCCCAAGTCTTCCCAACGGTTCTACTTGGCACAAACACTAATTTAAAAAAAAAACAACCTAAACAGAGGCTAAATAATTTATTTATTACTAAACAGGAGCAAAAAGCAAGGAATAAAAATAAAATTGGGTTGCCTCCCAACAAGCGCTATCGTTTAACGCCCCTAGCTAGGCATAACGAGCAAGAATAGATCTAGGTATTGCCATCTTTGGTAGGCAATCCATAAGTGGCTCTCATGATAGTTTCATATGGTAATTTTATTTTCTTTTTTGGAAAGTGTTCCATTCCCTTTTTTAATGGAAATTGAAATATAATATTCCCTTCCTTCATATCAATAATAGCACCAACCGTTCTAAGGAAAGGTCTACCAAGAATAATAGGGCAAGAAGGATTGCAATCTATATCAAGAACAATGAAATCTACGGGCACATAATTAATATTTGCAACAATAATAACATCATTAATTCTTCCCATAGGTTTCTTAATAGTGGAGTCCGCAAGATGCAAGTTTAGAGAGCAATCATCAAAATTACGAAAATCTAGTAAATCACACAAAGTCTTGGGAATAGTAGAGACACTAGCACCCAAATCACACAAAGCATAAAAATCATGATCTTTGATTTTAATTTTAATAGTTGTTTCCCACTCATCATAGAGTTTTCTAGGGATAGAAACTTTCAACTCAAGTTTTTATTCATAAAATTGCATCAAGGCATCAACAATATGTTCGGTAAAGGCTTTATTTCGACTATAAGCATGTGGAGAATTTAGCACGGATTGCAACAAGGAAATACAATCAATCAAAGAGCAATTTTCATAATTAAATTCCTTGAAATCCAATATAGTGGGTTTAGCAACATCTAGATTTTTATTTCTTTCTATCCCACTTTCATCAATTTCATCATTAAGATCTAAACACTCCGAATTTGTAAAACGCCTTCTAGGTAAAGGAAGATCATATTCAGTTTCATCAAGATTCATATTGCAAAATAAAGATTTAATTGGATACACATCAATAACTTTTAGATCTTCATCATTACTTTCATAGGAATTGGAAGAACACGCTTTAATAAAGGCATCTTTGGAAGCACACATCCTAGCGGTTCTTTCTTTACACTCATCAATTGAAATTCTCATGGCTTTTAGAGACTCATTAATATCATGCTTAGGTGGAATAGATCTAAGTTTCAAAGCATCAACATCAAGAGCAATTCTATCAACGTTCCTAGCCAAATCATCAATCTTGAGCAATTTTTCTTCAATCATAGAATTAAAATTCTTTTGCGAAGAAATAAATTATTTAATATTAGATTCAAAATCAGAGGGTATCTTATTATAGTTTCCATAAGAGTTGTTGTAGGAATTCCCATAATTATTAGAAGGATTACTAGGATATGGCCTAGGATTAAAATTCCCTCTATAAGCGTTGTTACCAAAATTATTCCTACCAACCAAATTCACATCCATAGATTCATTATTATTCTCAATCAAAGTAGACAAAGGCATATCATTAGGATCAGAACAAATACTCTTAGTAGCAAATAATTTCATAAGTTTATCCATCTTCCCACTCAACACATTAATTTCTTCTATCGCATGCACTTTTTTATTAGATGTTCTTTCAGTGTGCCATTGAGAATAATTAACCATAATATTATCTAGGAGTTTAGTAGCATCTCCTAAAGTGATTTCCATAAAAGTGCCTCCTGCGGCCGAATCTAAAAGATTTCTAGAAGCAAAATTCAATCCGGCATAAAAAATTTGTATAATCATCCACAAATTCAAACCATGAGTAGGGCAATTACGTATCATTAATTTAATTCTCTCCCAAGCTTGTGCAACATGTTCATGATCAAGTTGTTTAAAGTTCATTATATCGTTTCTAAGAGAGATGATCTTAGCGGGAGGAAAATACCTAGAGATAAAATCATCTTTGCACTTGTTCCATGAATCAATACTATTCTTAGGCAAAGACGAAAACCAAGCTTTAGCACGATCTCTAAGTGAAAAAGGAAATAGCTTCAATTTGGTGACATCATTATTGACGTCTTTTTTCTTTTGCATATCACATAAATCAACGAAGCTATTCAGATGAGTAGCGGCATCTTCACTAGGAAGGCCGGCGAATTGATCTTTCATAACAAGATTCAACAAAGCAGTATTAATTTCACAAGATTCAGCATCGGTAAGAGGAGCAATCGGAGTGCTAAGGAAATCATTATTATTGGTATTGGTGAAGTCGCACAATTTGGTAGTATCTTGAGCCATCGCAACAAGCAATCAATCTAACACACGAGCAAACAAAAAGCAAACAGGCAAAAAGAGGCAAATAGAGAGGGAGGATAGGGAGAGAGAGGGCGAATAAAATGGCAAGGGTGAATTGGGGGGAGACGAAAACGAGAGGAAATGGCAAATAATGTAATGCGAGAGATAGGGATTGTGATGGGTACTTGGTATATTGACTTCTTGCGTAGACTCCCCGGCAACGGCGCCAGAAATCCTTCTTGCTACGTCTTGAGCTTGCGTTGGTTTTCCCGAAGAGGAAGGGATGATGCAGCAGAGTAGCGTAAGTATTTCCCTCAATTTTTGAGAACCAAGGTATCAATCCAGTAGGAGGCCACGCTCAAGTCCCTCGTACCTGCACAAAACGATAGCTACTCGCAACCAACGCGATTAGGGGTTGTCAAGCCCTTCACGGTCACTTACGAGAGTGGGATCTGATAGATAGAATATTTTTGGTATTTTTGATATAAAGATGTAAAGCAAAAAGTAAAGGCAAAGTAAATAGCAAAACAATATAAAAGTGATGGAGATTGATATGATAAGAATAGACCCGGGGGCCATAGGTTTCACTAGTGGCTTCTCTCAAGAGCATAAGTATTCTACGTGTGACGCCCCCGATTCAATCGTACACTAATCATACACGCAAATGTGTACGATCAAGATCAGGGACTCACGAGAAGATATCACAACACAACTCTACAAATAAAATAAGTCATACAAGCATCATATTACAAGCCAGGGGCCTCGAGGGCTCGAATACAAGAGCTCGATCATAGACGAGTCAGCGGAAGCAACAATATCTGAGTACAGACATAAGTTAAACAAGTTTGCCTTAAGAAGGCTAGCACAAACTGGGATACAGATCGAAAGAGGCGCAGGCCTCCTGCCTGGGATCCTCCTAAACTACTCCTGGTCGTCGTCAGCGGGCTGCACGTAGTAGTAGGCACCTCCCGAGTAGTAGTAGTCGTCATCAACGGTGGCGTCTGGCTCCTGGACTCCAACCTCTGGTTGCAGCAATCGGATATAGGAAAGGGGAAAAGGGGGAGAAAAGCAACCATGAGTACTCATCCAAAGTACTCGCAAGCAAGGAGCTACACTACATATGTATGCATTGGTATCAAATGGAATAAGGGTATCATATGTGGACTGAACTGCAGAATGCCGGAATAAGAGGGGGATAGCTAGTCCTTTCGAAGACTACGCTTCTGGTAACCTCCATCTTGCAACAGGAGAAGAGAGTAGACGGTAAGTTCACCAAGTATCATCGCATAGAATAATCCTAACCGATGATCCTCCCCTCGTCGCCCTGTGAGAGAGCGATCACCGGTTGTATCTGGCACTTGGAATGGTGTGTTTTATTAAGTATCCGGTTCTAGTTGTCATAAGGTCAAGGTACAACTCCAAGTCGTCCTGTTACCGAAGATCGCGGCTATTCGAATAGATTAACTTCCCTGCAGGGGTGCACCACATAACCCAACACGCTCGATCCCATTTGGCCGGACACACTTTCCTGGGTCATGCCTGGCCTCGGAAGATCAACACGTCGCAGCCCTACCTAGGCACAATAGAGAGGTCAGCACGCCGGTCTAAACCCTATGGCGCAGGGGTCTGGGCCCATCGCCCTTTGCACACCTGCATGTTGCGAACGCGGCCGGAGTGCATACATAGCAACCTCCATTACAAAGGAAGTTGTGTTACGTGGTCCAACCCGGCGCGCGCCGCTCAGTCGCTGACGTCACGAAGGCTTCGACTGATACAACGGCGTCGAGTGCCCATAACTGTCCCCGCGTAGATGGTTAGTGCGTATAAGCCAGTGGCCAGACTCAGATCAAATACCAAGATCTTGTTAAGCGTGTTATGTATCCACGAACGCTGACCAGGGCCAGGCCCACCTCTCTCCTAGGTGGTTTCAACCTGCCCTGTCGCTCCGCCTCAAGTAACAGTCGGGGTCTGTCGGGAACCCAGGCCCACCACTACCTGGATGGAGCCACCTGCCCCTTCATCCCCCATCTCCAAACAGTTTCTCTGGTAATGTAACAATGTAAAGTATATAGTATATGCCCGTGATCACCTCCCGTAGTGATCACGGCCCGGTAGTATAGCATGGCAGACAGACAAGAGTGTAGGGCCACTGATGATAATATAGCATCCTATACTAAGCAGTAGGATAGCAGGTAAAGGTAACAACAGTAGTAGCAAGGACAGGCTATGCAGTAGTATAGGATTAACTGAAAGCAGTAACATGCTACACTACTCTAATGCAAGCAGTATAGAGGAGAGTAGGCGATATCTGGTGATCAAGGGGGGCTTGCCTGGTTGCTCTGGCAAGAGAGAGGGTTCGTCAACACCGTAGTCATACTGGGTAGCAGCGGCGTCGGTCTCGGTGTCTAGCGAGAGAAGAGGGGGAGGAAACAATAAATATAATGCAAACAAATGCATGACGATGCATGACATGACAAAGCGTGATGCTAGGTGTGCCCTAACGCGGTACGAGGTGGTACCGGTGAAGTGGGAAAACATCTGGGAAAGTATTCCCGGTGTTTTGCGTTTTCGGACAAATGAACCGGCGGGGGAAAGTTGCGTGTTTGCTATGCTAGGGATGCGTGGTGGACGAACGGGCTGCGTATCCGGATTCGTCTCGTCGTTCTGAGCAACTTTCATGTATAAAGTATTTTCATCCGAGCTACGAATTATTTACTATGATTTTTTGAAGATTTAAAAGATTTTCTAATTTCTGGATTTAATTTAATTCGAAATTAAATTTGTATTTAAATGCTATGGATACACAGGAAGTGTACCCAGAGTGTGCCTAAGGGGCTGACAGGTGGGGACCTGGTCAAATGTCCAGTCAGCGTTTGACTGGACCGTTGAGTAGTCAAAAGGGGCCATGGGACCCGCATGTCATTGATACATGTTTTGTTAAACAACATTCGATTAATTAAACTTGCTGATTAGGTTATTAAGCAGGTTAATTAAGTTAACTAATTATCTTACTATTTAATTAATTAACAATTATTATTTAATTAATCTTCTTTTTTTGTTTTAATTCTGGGCGTGGGCCCCATATGTCATAGTCCCGGGAGGTTAACGGGGCGGTTAACCGGGCGCCTAGGCAGGGGTTAACGGGTGGTGGCACCGTGCGGGCACATACCCAGATCGACGGGAGGGGGCGCCGGCTATGGGCGCGGCAAGGCTGGCCGCCGGAGGTAGCAGTGGCGGCGCCGGGGCGTAGGAGCAGAGGCGGGGGCGACGAGGTAGCAGCAGCGCCGGCGAGGCGGCGCATCGGCAGCAGTAGCAAGGGGGCGGCGCAGAGAGCAGCGAGGGAAGCCTGAGCATGGGGGCAGCGGCGCGGGATGGCACGGCCAGGGAGAGGCCGGCGGCAGCAGCAGCACTGTTCGTGGGCGGCCAAGGCCACGCGTAGACGGCCGCGCGGAGAGGCGAGGTCACGGGCGGGCAGAGGTGGCCGCGGACGACGGTGGAGCACTCGCGGGGGCCGGCCGGACGGCGTGTGGGCGCGACCCGTGGCGACGCGCATGTGCAGCGCAGGGGGTACGGCGAGCGGTGTGGTGAACGCGGGAAAAGAGGAGGGGGCGGCTCACAGCGTTGCAGGGGTTCAGGGGGTCGGCGAGGCGTGAGGTAGCGACACGGGGAGGGGACGAGGAGGCCACGGCGAGGTCGAGGTCGGCAGGCCAGCTCCGGCGAGGACGCGAGCGACGCAGGCTCCGTGCGGTGTTGGCGGTAGGGGCGTGCGGCAGGGGCTGCGTCCTACTGGCGGTCGCCGGTGACATCGGGAGGCGGGGCACTCCAGGCGGCGGCGATGGGCGCCCGATCCCGATTGGATCAGGCGAGAGGGAGAGACGAGGGAGTGGGGGGAGTGGGTGCGGTCGTGGGGAGTGGGGGGAGTGCGGTTAGGGTTTGGGGGGAGTGGGAGAGGCCTATGTAGGCCAGAGGCATGGGCCGTCCTGGTCAGGTGGTTGGCCGGCTGGGCCGGTTGGCCCAGTGGGGGGGAAGGGGGTGGTTTCCTTTTTTTTTCTTATTTCCTGTTTTGTTCTTTTCCTTTTAATTATGCTTTGGTTTGTTTTTATTTTACTTTAGTTCTATTATTATGAATCCATGTCCTAAGATAGAATTTCAATTAGGTACACTGTCACAAAAAGTTTGGTGCAATAATAGAATACTTTGCATATTTTTATTATTTAAAAGGCATTTAAATATTTGTTTTAGCTGCTATTTTATTTACCTTTGAGCATTTAAACATTTTATAAAAATGTGGTTTCATCACCATAATTACCTATGCATTATATGTCACCTCTCGAACATTTTAGTTTTAACTTTTGAAAACCTTTGTTGTTTGCCTTTAAATTTAAATTTGAATTTGGACTATTTTGAACTAACACAAGATTAACAACAGTAACCGAGGTGACATGGCTTCATTAGCAGGGGTTTACTGTAGCTTAATTACCCGGGCGTCACACTACGGTGGGTGAACAAATTACTGTTGAGCAATTGATAGAATTGTGCATAATTATGAGAATATCTAGGCATGATCATGTATATAGGCATCACGTCCATGACAAGTAGATCGAAACGATTCTGCATCTACTACTATTACTCCACTCATCGACCGCTATCCAGCATGCATCTAGAGTATTAAGTTAAAAACAGAGTAACGCCTTAAGCAAGATGACATGATGTAGAGAGATAAATTCGTGCAATATGAAATAAACCCCATCTTGTTATCCTCGATGGCAACGATACAATACGTGCCTTGATGCCCCTTCTGTCATTGGGTAAGGACACCGCAAGATCGAACCCAAAGCTAAGCACTTCTCCCATGGCAAGAACTACCAATCTAGTTGGCCAAACCAAACGGATAATTCGAAGAGAGTTGCAAAGATAACCAATCATACCTAAAAGAATTTAGAGAAGATTCAAATATTATTCATAGATAGACTTGATCATAAACCCACAATTCATCGGTCTCAACAAACACACCGCAAAAAGAAGATTACATCGAATAGATCTCCACAAGAGAGGGGGAGAACTTTGTATTGAGATTCAAAGAGAGAGAAGAAGCCATCTAGCTACTAACTATGGACCCGAAGGTCTGAGGTAAACTACTCACACTTCACCGGAGAGGCTATGATGATGTAGAAGCCCTCCGTGATGACGGCCCTCTTCCGGCGGAGCTCCGGAACAGGCCCCAAGATGGGATCTCGTGGATACAGAAAGTTGCGGCGGTGGAATTAGGTTTTTAGCTCCTCTTCTGATCGTTTGGGGGTACGTGTGTATATATAGGAGGAAGAAGTACGTCGGTGGAGCACCGAGGGTCCCATGAGGCCGGGGGCGCGCCCTAGGGGGGCGCCCCCTACCCTCGTGATCACCTCTTTGCTTCCTTGCAGTAGGGTCCCAAGTCTCCTGGATCACGTTCGGTGAGAAAATCACGTTCCCGAAGATTTTATTCCGTTTGGGCTCCGTTTGATATTCTGTTTATCTGAAACACTGAAATAGGCAAAAAACAGCAATTCTGGGCTGGGCCTCCCGTTAATAGGTTAGTCCCAAAAATAATATAAAAATGGAAAATAAAGCCCATTATAGTCCAAAACAGTAGATAATATAGCATGGAGCAATCAAAAATTATAGATACGTTGGAGACGTACCAGGGTTGTGTGAGAGAGATCCAAACCTAGAGAGATATAGTGTGTGGGTTCTTGAGAGTTTTTTTTGGGGGGGGGGGTCAATCAAAAAATGTAACATATGCAATGTGTGTGAAATAGAGTCCTGGATATAACATATACTCCCTCCGTTCCGAATTACTAGTCTTATATTTGTCTAGATACGGATGTATCTAGCACTAAAATTAGTCTAGATACATCCGTATCTAGACAAATCCAAGACAAGTAATTTAGAACGGAGGGAGTATATAGAGGGGGCGATCCACGAGAAAAGAGTGGATGTATCATCGGCTTGAGGTGTCCATAGAATCGAAGAGAGGGATGGTGTGTGTGTGCGCGCGCGATCGATAAAGAGTGCCATCGAATTTGTGTGTGCCCACGTCAAATATATAGAGTGGCTGGCCTACAGGAACGTGAGATGGGACATGTGCAGTTTGTCTCTGTGGCATGGATACCTACCTGCAGCGCTCGACTATCGGTGTGTGGTGGGGGAAGAGGGAGGCCCAATTAACTATAGAGGTACAATGGCTGGTATATGTGTGGAGGAGGAGAGAGGCCTACCTCATGTATTAAGGAGATCGATCTGCCTCATGTATTAAGGGAGATCGATCGGCATCCATGCATATGTGCAGGAGAGGAATAAGGTTGGGAGAGAGACCGAGCTAGAGTGTTGGAGGGGGTGGTAGTGGAGTTGCTTCTAACAAATGGTGGGATAGGCTTGCTAGACAAACGGAGGGCACGCCCGCAATATCAATAAGAGAGGAGATGGCTCCTTGTTGTCTGTGCACGTGCGTGTGAGAGACGGGTCAGGAGGCATGCACGAATGATGAGGGGGGACGATGTGGCTGTGGTAAGCAGACGTAACTGCATAGGAAGATCAATCGCCCTTTGTTAGAGAAAGGAGAGACATAACTTGTGAGGTATGTCGATCGATGGGGGGGTAGTTAAAGTCGATCTAGGTATATGTTGGGAGATCGATCGGTATACATGCATGTGTGTGTTAGAAGCAAATGAGGCACGAGGAGAAGGATAGAGAGAGAGGGATGCATGTAGGAGGTGGTACGAGAGGCATACTATATCGAGGGGGGATGAGTGTGCGAGTATGAGAATGATGAAAAGAGTGGTGGGAGTGAGGCATGGACGGTGACAAGAGAAGAGGGGAAGCTTGTGTTTGTGCTAGGCACACCTGGCTAGAGAGGCATATCGATTGATGTGTGCCGTAAAGAAGGAGCTGGGGGGCCTACACACACCGTGGGTGAACGACCTAAAGTGAAAAGACGAATTTGCGCGATGGAGCTAGAGAATGCTGAGGGAGGGTGAGAGGGATGCGGGCGTGTGCATGCACAAGAGAAAGTTAGCGCTAGCTACAAAGATAAGAGGGTTGTGTGGGTGTAAAAGACGAATAGCGATCATATATACTTCATTATAAAAAGCGAATTCGGATATTTGAAGAATTTATCATAGTGTTTCAAATAGACACAAGTGTGAATATATATAACGGTGATACACATGGTGTGGTTATGAACATGTTATACTACATTTAATATATTTTATCTCTACTCTTATAAAAAACGGAGTTGTTGATGATGGTGTGCCTGCCATCCTGCATTATATGCCGTCCGATTTATATCTGGCGGATAGCAAGGAAACTATGATGGTTGAAGTTGGCAACAATCATGATTGTAGATTCTTATTGAAATAGAGAAACGAATTCGAATTTAGTTCGAATTGCAGCTGTAGTATAGACATTTGGAATGCACTAAAATGTTGGTATGAGTAGGTTACATGCATTATACAGCAAGCGAAAAAATTTAATCAGACATAACATGGATTCATACTCCCTCCTTCCATCTATATAGGGCGTAATGAGATTTTTAAGACCGCCTTTGACTATTGACAAGATTAATAGTACATGACATGCACAATGTGAAAATTATATCATTGAAAGAAGCTTTCACAGACGAATTTAACGATGTGCTTTGTGTAAGTTGCATGTCATATATCATTGCTCTAATATTTGGTCAAAGTTAGCATTGAAAAACGCATTAGGCCCTATATAGATGGAAGGAGGGAGTAGCTTTGAATAGCATTTGTATAGTAAAACAGGGCAAGACTCTCTCTTTGTGTGGTGTGAATAGTTTTATTTTTTTCGTTTTCTTTTTGGTTGAGGGAAATGCGAATTGATTTGGTACGTACAAGTACAATATTACTACACGTTAGGCTTGTCCCTAAAATTCAATCCGCGTCTTGTTATATCCCGAAAATTCAGATATCATGCTCCCGAAACTGGCGCCTTCACAACCCGCGCCTTGCTATCCCTAAATTACAACACGCGCGAAAACTCCCTCCAGCTGCCAAATCCCGACATGCGAAATCCCCCTTCTAACCCTGAGCCGAAAGGGCCGCTAGTTCAAATCGGTGGGGGTACTTTTGTAACACACCCTACATTTTGGACAAGCGCGTCCCTATGTCATGCTCCACCCCCTCCCATCGCCCCCTTTTCTCCATTCGAAATCCCAGGCCGCCATAACCTCTCCGCTCCAGCCGCGAAACCCGACCCTCCTCCGTCCGCCACGTCACCGCTGCCCAACCGGAGCCTCTTCCCAGACGATGTCGTCCACCGCAACAACTCGACGTCCCTCGTCCATCTCGCCATCCAGCCGGTTCAGCCGCCCCGTCCTCCACCTCCAAGGAGCTGCTCTGACGATCGCCTCGTCTATCGCGGCTGCTCCATCCCCACAGCGCCACCTTAACCTACTCCACCGGAACCACAACATCCTCACCGACTCCTCGGACGAAGCCGAGGTCTACTCGGCGCCACCAAAGAGGTTGTACACTCATCGCATCGCACCTTCTCCTTAACTCGACCTCCCCGTGCCGACGGTGCTCCATCCCGCACCCCCATGGAGCGGCTACCTAGAAGTCGGCGCCGCGGGCGACATCCCCATGGCGGCTCTCCCCAGTGCGAGGCCCCTTCGGCAGCGGCGTCCATACCAGCCGGATCTACTGCTGCTGCTCCGGCTCTCGCTCGCTCGCTCACGCTGCTACTGCTGCTCCGGCTCTCGCTCGATCGCTCGCTCGCCCAGCTGCTGCTGCTGCTCTCCCCCATGCTCGTGCTGCTGCTCTACTCCGATTAAGCCACACTTCAGTCGACTGAATCGACTTTTGGGTCAGTCAATTTTCAGGGGTTGGTGGGGGGGCTCGCCGGAGTTAAGAACCACCCACAGCGGGGACGGGGGCTCACCGAAGAGGTACCCCACTATCTATCTTAGGGTTCAGGGTGGGGGCGGGGGGCCTAGAGGGCTGGCCGGGGCGGCGGTGGCGAGTTGTTTCGGGGCGGCGAGGCGGCGCTGGGGCCGGCGGTTCAGCCGGTGGTGGCTAGCGGCTTAGGGGGGTGCAGGTTGAAGATGAACTGCAGGTCCTTCCTAAACTACATGTCAAGTGCCTCTCTGCTACCATTGCGTTCAGTTTCGACAGTAGCATTCAGATTGCATAGTAAATTTCAGTTTCGACAGTTAAGTTCAGAGTCAACAGTTTTTACCTCATCTGTTGCAGTCAGGTGGTTTTTGGTGATGTTAATTTTACATCCATTTTACATCATCTATTGGAGATGCTATTAGAATCCCACTTGAGATTGACGATGTCTGTCTTGTGCTGCTTCAGCCTTGATGTCTACGGCTCACCGGAGCTGCTCCAACGATAGAACGATCCATCACAAGAGAGCAGTGCCCTGGATGCCGTCTACAGATTCCCCAGATCTTCCTCCAAACCTCCGACAGCCACCTCTGCCTCAACTACTTCAGCGACCAACCCAATGATGCCGAGGTCGACACGGCTACGGCAAAGAGGTTGTACACTTGTTGCATCACTTATTACTATACATTCAAGTCGATCCATAAGGGCTATTTTGGTTCAACGAAAAACCGTCGATCCACTGGTTGTTACCATCACTCCAAATTTCTGCATGCTCTCCTTACATAATCTCACCATATTTTTTCGTATGCATGTCAGATATTGTACAAAGTCATGCTGAACATGTAGAGAAAAAGAGAAGAGATTTGCGCGGCAATACAATGTCATGCAGACATCGCTCCATGGTGGGTTCAATGGCAAACCCTCCCCACCCCTCTCCGGATTGTAATCCAGAGGAAGATATCTGTTTTGAGGCGGATTCAGACGCCGCTGACCACTCCTATTTACCCCCCAAGGTGTTTGCTCTACCTTGGCATGATGATGTTAGTCATATCATGCATATGTTGCCTTGCAGTGCCTACTTTTGACATCATATATGTCATCTGCTTAGTTTAGACATGTTCTGTAATGCCACCTGTTTAGTTTCTATATCATATATGGGAATTATGCAGCCTCATGTCTTTTAGCCAACCATAATATATGTGAAATGTGCAATGCCATCCTGTTTAACCAGGCATCATATATTTGAATGATATCTTGCCCATCCTTTTCTTCATTACATTTCCATTTGTCGACAATGTTTGTACATTAAACTACTCTTCCTGTGAATCAGCCATTTGGGTGGGAGATGAAAAAAATCTGGAGTGAAAACAAGGCCTTCAGAGCAGACAGTGCTACCTGTCGAAGCAGATCTCTTGTTGGGTCCCGATAGCCCCTCAGAGATGGATTCAAAGACAGATGACCAGTCCTATTCCCCCACTGAGGTGTATGCTCTAACTTGGCACGGTTATACTGCTCATATCATGCATACGGTGTCTTGCATTGCATAGTTTAGACATCATATACACAATATTCAACACCATGTTCTTAGTTCAGACATCATATCGAATGCCCTCTGTTTAACATATAAATCACATATGTGAATTAAATGATGCAATCCTAATTACTTAGATAACTTGTAGGTGAATTATGTCATGCGATCCTATTTAGTTATTCATCATATCTTCGAATTATGTTATGCTATGCTATCCAGTTTAGATAGACATCATATATGTGAAATTATGTCATGCTATCCGTTTTAGTTAAACAATATACATGTCAACTATTTCATGCCCTCTTTTTTCCACACTATCTATTGCATCTGTCTCTCATACAATGTCTGTACATTCAACCATGTTTCCTGTTTATCAGCCATTTGAATTGGAGCAGGTGATGCCAGTATCTAGCGGACTAAAAACAGTGCTACCTCTTGGTGGAGATAGCACCCCGGTTGTACATGCACAAGAACCAGTGATACGTCTCCAACGTATCTATAATTTTTGATTGCTCCATGCTATATTATCTACTGTTTTGGGCAATATTGGGCTTTAATATCCACTTTTATATTATTTTGGGACTAACCTATTAACCGGAGGCCCAGCCCAGATTTGCTGTTTTATGCCTATTTCAGTGTTTCGAAGAAAAGGAATATCAGACGGAGTTGAAACGGAACGAAATAAACTGGAGAAGTTATTTTTGGAAGGAAACACACCTGATGGACTTGGACCCCACGTCAGGGGAGACACGAGGTGCTCACGAGGGTGGGGGCGCGCCCCCTGTCTCGTGGGACCCCCGTGGCTCCTTCGACGTCCTCCCTGCACCCATATATACCCACGTGACCTAAAACTTCGGAAACGCAACATAGATCAGGAGTTCCGCCGCCAGAAGCCTCTGGAGCCACCGAAAACCAATCTAGACCCGTTCCGGCACCCTGTCGGAGGGGGCAATCCTTCTTCGGTGGCCATCTTCATCATCCCGGCGCTCTCCATGACGAGGAGGGAGTAGTTCTCCCTCGGGGCTGAGGTATGTACCAGTAGGTATGTGTTTGATCTCTCTCTCTCTCTCGTGTTCTTGAGATGTTACGATCTTGATGTATCGCGAGCTTTGCTATTATATTTGGATCCTATGATGTTTCTTCCCCCCTCTTCTCTCTTGTAATGAATTGAGTTTCCCCTTTGAAGTAATCTTATCGGATTGAGTCTTTAAAGATTTGAGAAAACTTGATGTATGTCTTGCCGTGGATATCTGTGGTGAAAATGGGATACCGCGTGCCACTTGATGTATGTTAAGGTGACCAACTTGCGGGTTCATGAACCTATGCATAGGGGTTGGCACACGTTTTCGTCGTGATTCTCCGATAGATCTTTGGGGCACTCTTTGAGGTCCTTTGTGTTGGTTGAATAGATGAATCTCAGATTGTGTGATGCATATCGTATAATCATAGCCACGGATACTTGAGGTGACATTGGAGTATCTAGGTGACATTAGGGTTTTGGTTGATTTGTGTCTTAAGGTGTTATTCTAGTACGAACTCTAGGGCTGTTTGTGACACTTATAGGAATAGCCCACCGGATTGATTGGAAAGAATAACTTTGAGGTGGTTTCGTACCCTACCATAATCTCTTCGTTTGTTCTCCGCTATTAGTGACTTTGGAGTGACTCTTTGTTGCATGTTGAGGGATAGTTATGTGATCCAATTATGTTAGTATTGTTGAGGGAACTTACACTAGCGAAAGTATGAACCCTAGGCCTTGTTTCAACACATTGCAATACCGTTTACGCTCACTTTTATCACTTGCTACCTTGCTGTTTTTATTATTTCAGATTACAAAAACTATTATCTACCATCCATATACCGCTTGTATCACCATCTCTTCGCCGAACTAGTGCACCTATATAATTTACCATTGTATTGGGTGTGTTGGGGACACAAGAGACTCTTTGTTATTTGGTTGTAGGGTTGCTTGAGAGAGACCATCTTCATCCTACGCCTCCTACGGATTGATAAACCTTAGGTCATCCACTTGAGGGAAATTTGCTACTGTCCTACAAACCTCTGCACTTGGAGGCCCAACAACGTCTACAAGAAGAAGGTTGTGTAGTAGACATCAAGCTCTTTTTTGGCGCCGTTGCCGGGGAGGTGAGTGCTTGAAGGTATATCTTTAGATCTTGAAATCGAGTCTTTTAGTTTCTTGTTTTATCACTAGTTTAGTTTATAAAAGAAAACTATAAAAAAATGGAATTGAGTTTGTCTCATACACTTCATCTTTTTAATATCTTTCGTAAGTATGATGGAAAGGATAATTGTGCTCAACTGCTAGAAGAAGAAATCTATAAAATGTTTGGCACTAAATATTTGAATGATGAGCATGATTGCAATGTTGTTAGTATGAATTCTTTGAATATCCATGATTCTAATGATGATTGCACTAGTTATGATGAAAATGCCTCCTATAAACATGTCAATTTTTGTGGAGTACATTGGGTTTGCAAGTACACACCAAATAGGGAAGATAGATATTGCAAGAGGCATAAGTACTTAGAAACTAAATTGTTGCAATAAGAGCTAGATGAATGTGCTGAAAGATTCAATATTTTTCGTGCCCCTTGTGAACTTTGCAATGAACATGGTCATTTAAAGCTCCAATGCTATTTGTTTCATGATCAAGTCGTGTCCAAATCTTGTGATAATTTGATTACCCTTGAGCATCATAAAGAGCTTAGCCTTCTTTTGGGTTATGAATAAATGAAACGTATAACTAAGGATATTCCAAAATTTTCCCTTGATAAAGTTCTTGATTTTGATCTAGAAAATATTT